>NW_003852680.1:587116-601367 GCF_000181295.1 Otolemur garnettii
CATGGGGTGGCCAGGTGACCTGGGGAAGGGCCAGCTAAGTGAGGTGGTGGGAAGAGAAGTCACATAGGGTCTAGTCCTTGGGGTTGTCTGTCTTAGTAGCTTTCCTGGATTGAGTTGTTCAAAGCATTCAACCTGGCTCTGGTTTTTCTTTCTGAAAATTCACTGGTTTTTGTGAGATCTTTTAATATATGTGATCTCAGCAAATTAAGTAGTTATGCAACAACTGCTTACATATCCCAAGAACTGCCCACTTAACAAAAAAATTCCAGTATTCTCTGAAGAAGCAGGTAGAAGAGCTCATTCAATCTGGGAGGTTCTGGGGTCTCAGACTCATGTCTTGTGTGAATCAGACCCTAGGAGGAGTTTGCAGAGCTTGTGGGTGGAGAGAAGCCAAATGCCCTGAGATAGTGACCTCTGTGAGTGGGAAAGCTGGGTGTCCTGGGGGCCTGCGGTCAGGCTGAAACATGTTCTTGTGATAGGCAGGAAATAATGAATTTATTGCTTAGAGGAACACATGGACCTTTCAGTGGGTTCCCCTGGGTTCCCTTTTTCTCATGTGATTTTAGCAGGGGATCCATGTGTTTCTATAAATGGCATTTGTGGTATATATACTGGTGCCTGTGTGTGCAGCATGTGCACCACGCCCTACCTACCTGAGTTCAGACTGTGCCCTTGCTTGCAGTTGAGCCATGGCAGTGCTGCTTTTGTGAGATTACCTCATTGGCCTAAATTGGGGATTAGGAAGGTAACCTCAGGTCCTTCTCTGGCCATCGACTTCTCTGCCCCCAGACAGGAGGAAGCTATCCTAGGCCCCATCTGGTCCAAGGTGGAGCTTCTCCAACCCTCGCAATCCTCTGTACCCAGGCAGTGTACACCCCCAGATGCCGCCCCTGCATTGTGCACCCATCAGCTCATGTGGGCTGGGCCATCACAGCAGGCTCAGGTGTCAAGGGCAGGCAAAGCCTATTTCTTCCTGCACAGCCAAAGCCCAGAGCCGGTGGGTGGGGCTTGCTTCCCTGCAAGGGGATTTATTGCTCAGAAGGGCAGCCAGCAAGCCCTGCAGGGATTAGGGACTCAGCATCCCCAATCCTCAGTCCACCAGTCCAGACGTGCCTGGGTTAGTCACAGGTAGGCTATGTCCTTGCTGGAGAGGATCCCCCCTAGGGGAAGAGGGCCTGCTCAGAGGCCGGGCTTCAGGGAGGTAACACAGGGCTGGGGTGAGGTAGTTAGTGGGGGGCACAGGTGTTTGGGGCAGGCAGGTTCACACTGGGATTCCTGTAGGAAGCAGTGTTCTCTGGGAGGCTCTGGCAGAGCCTGGGGAAGGAACTCGGGTCTTGGATGTGCCCATCTCCCAGCGTCCCCTGCCCCTCACTGGCCTCTCAGCTCTTTCACCTGCTGTGTGGGCCTGGTTGCAGCTTCATCTTCCCTGTGGGGTTGGGAAGGTGGCCCTTAACTTCAATGGCAGCACAAGTGTCACAGAGTGGACCCAAGTCTGATGGGGGAGTTCCCAGAATGGGCTTATATTCAGCAGACTTTGAGGAGGATACACATATAGGGCATGGTTCCCAGGGACACAGGCAGGGATAGGAACACCTCCACACACATAGGAGCCAGCATCCAAGCCCCCATGGTGGTCTCAGGAGTCCCAATGAGGTGTAATCAGAGAGGACAGCATCCCTTGGGCCACTGATGCCTGAGAAAGCAGAAAGGATCAGTGGGAATGGGCCAAGAGCCCTGCAAATGTCCTCCTCCCCATGTGCTCAGTCTTTTTTTAGTTCATCCTATGTACAGGCCATGTTATCCCAGGAGCCCTCAATCTGCTGAAGCTACTGACTTTTGACCTTCTTCCCTGCCCAGGCATGTCCCGGCCCAGGCCTGTGGTGCTGAGTGGACCCTCGGGAGCTGGGAAAAGCACCTTGCTTAAGAAGCTATTCCAGGAGTATGGCAGCATCTTCGGATTCAGCGTGTCCCGTAAGTCCTTAGGAGAAAGGAGAAAGGGGAAGGGAGGTAAAGGGCTGTAGGAGACTGTCCCAGCATTGAGACCTCTCCTGCCCCACAGACATAGGCTGAGGGTCTGCCCTTTCTTTATTACCCTTTAAACCTCCTGTTTCTCCCCCCTCTTCAGGTGGGGTCAGGGTTGCGGTCTGTACTCCCTGCAGGGCCTTTTCTGGTCCCTGAACTTGCCCTTACTAGAGTGTGGTCTTTGTGCCCTCTGCTTTGTGGTCCTCATGCTGAGTAGACCATTGGGGGGACCTGAGTGGGAAGTTACAGCTTCCAGACAGCAGGTGACGTGTCTTTTTTAGATACCACGAGAGACCCCCGGCCTGGCGAGGAGAACGGCAAACGTGAGCTGGGCAGATGGGCTCAGGGCTTGGGCACAGCCAGTGGGTGGTGTGGAGGCCTATGGGTCCCCTGGCTCCTAGGCAGTGGGGCTGCCCCACCTGCATTATCAGCAACGCTTCAGGGGCTCAGCCTCCTCTTCTGTTTGATAGTGCCCACCTCCCCCATGGAACCTGGTGGTCTTAATTCACCTCACAATGAGAACAGACCCAGTGTCTGGCCCAGCCACTGGGTAGCATTTGTGAAGACCTCATAACTCTGCTGCCCAGCCTGGTTCTTGGGGAAGGGATGGCAGGTGTACTAGGGGAAGAGAGCTGGCCCTGGCTATGCCTGATTCCCTGGGCATCCTCTGGACAGTCCCTCCTCCTCTCCAGATTACTACTTTGTGACCAGAGAGGTGATGCAGCGTGACATTGCTGCTGGTGACTTCATTGAACATGCCGAGTTCTCTGGGAACCTGTACGGCACGAGGTAGGCCATGCTCTGGGCTGGCCCTGGGGTGGTTGTGAGTAGTGGCCAGTCCTCACCTGGGCCTGGGCTCATAGTTCTGTGAGCCCTGAGGCACATCCTCCCCATCTTCCAGGCATAGGGCCTCGAGCTCCTCCCGTGAGGCCACTGAGCCTGGCTGAGGGAGTGAATGGCTTGTTTATGCTGCCTTGTGCTGTCCTGGCAGGGTGAAGGGTGCATAGTGCACCTAGTGCTGGCTGTAGGTGCCATCCCGAGGGTTGTCAGTGGGGTTCTGCTCCCCCACAGGTGGGAGTGCACTACAGGGTGACCCTAGCAGGATGGGCTTGGATGCTATAGAAGGTACCCTGAATGCTAGGGCCTGGGAAGTCCTTGCCACTCCCGAGGGTGGGCCTTGTATAGAGGCATGGCCTGCAGGCTGGCAGGGAGTATCTGGGCCTCAGGCAGGCTCTTGGTGGCCTTGAGGGTACCCTAGTACTCCTGAGGATGTCTCCCACTGACCCACGCCCATCCTCAGCAAGGCAGCTGTGCAGGCGGTACAGGCCATGAACCGCATCTGCGTGCTAGATGTGGACCTACAGGGCGTGCGCAACATCAAGAAGACTGACCTTCGGCCCCTCTACATCTCCGTGCAGCCACCCTCGCTGGATGTGCTGGTGGGTGCCAGGCTGGGGAACCAGAGGGGCTGAGGGCCTCACCCAGGGCTGTTGACCAGGCCTCGCCTGCCTTGTAGGAGCAGCGGCTGCGGCAGCGCAACACAGAGACAGAGGAGAGCCTGGCGAAGCGGATGGCCGCTGCCCGGGCCGACATGGAGAGCAGTGAGTGCCCAGAGTGTCCTGGAAGGTCCCCAGTCTCCCCTCTTAACCGGGGCCCCTCTCCTCCCACCTGGGGAGCATCAGGCCTTCTCCTGTGTGTTTCCTTCCCGTTGCCTGGGTGAAGAGGATGTTTAAATGTCCACCTTACATGACAACAGGAGCCCTGGCCAGATGCCTAGACAAGGCCAGCCAAGCCTGGTGGGGTGTGGGTATTTAGGATCTGGGGCCCAGGGCCTCCCACAGGACACAGCCCTTCCCAGCCCTGTGCAGACCCTGTCTGTGGCTTGGACAGCATTGGTGATGGGGTCAGACCCAGGTGGTTAGTGCAGGCAATCATGTGGTAGCTGTGTCCCTGACCTCCCCCCAACCCTCAGGCAAGGAGCCGGGCCTATTTGACTTGATCATTATCAACGATGACCTGGACACAGCCTACGCAGAGCTGAAGGAGGCATTGTCCGAGGTGGGCTATGCCCCCGCCCTGCCTGAGCTCCATCTTCCTGTCTACTCAAGCCTATGGGGCTTCCCCAGTGCCCCTTTGCCCTGCCATGGAGGGAGGACTGGAGGCCCTGCCCATTCTGAGTTCTGGTCTCTCCAACCCCCTTTCTTTCTCCCTGGCAGGAAATTAAGAAAGCCCAGGGGACCAACTGTACCTGATGAGGCCTGCTCTTGGAATCAGGCGCCTTCTGTGCCTGCCCCTCCTGGGATCCACATAGAACCAGGGTGAATGCATGGAGCTGCCCCTTTGGAGGGCCCCACAGCCCCTCTGAGCCCTCAGTCAATGCCTGGGGTGGAGGGGTGCCACCCACCTGGCCTGCCATGGTCAGAGGGTCCTGGGTGCCCCTACCCTGCCCCCCAGGCTGTTCTCTCTTTGTCCTTCCTGCTGGAACCAGGACTGACATTCTAATAAATTAATGTTGGGTTGGAGTGTCCACGAGTGAGTGGAGCATGGTCTTGAGGGGGCTAGACTTCCAGGCCCTGACAGCTCACAAAGCCAGCATGTCTAGTAGGGTGGCCACATGGGCTCTGCCCAGGCCTGTGCTGGCTCCTGGCTGCCTAGGGAATCTTTGTCAGTCAGTGTCCCTGGTGCAGGGAGATGTCCAGGGGGCGCAGCAAGGCCATTCCCAACCTGCCTGGTGGGCTGCTCAGGGCTGGGAGTGGGGCTGGTGAAGGCTAGCCCTGAGTTGTCCAGGACACACTAGGTACATGAGGGGCTGCATGGGGGGAGAGAGACTGAGACTGCAGGAGCAGGCCCTGCCTCCCCAAGGTTCCAGGAGAAGCCAGCCCTGGCCAGGGTCCCTGGGGGCAGGTGGGAAGGAGCTGCTCAGTCATGTCCCTCCTGGAGCACTGCACCCCCCCACCCCCACCCTCGCACCCAGTGTTAGCCCCAGCCCTGGTCAGAGCCCAGGTTGGTAGCCACCGGGGAAGGCCACAGGCAGGGAACCCAGGCGGAAGTAGTTGGAGAGAACAAGCAGTCCTGGGCTGTGTCCAAAAGCCCAGACTTCTGGAAGACGCCTAGGCTGAGAAGTGGAGGAGGGGCGGGTACAGGAGCTTCCGCTGGGGGACCAGAGCAGCCAGAGGCTGCCTGGGAGGGCTGTCTCTGCTGCTCTGCCCCCAGAGACAATCAGGGATTCAGGCCCTGAAGCCAGGGGGGAACAATGGGGCCCTTGAGTGCCCCTCCCCCAGCCCCCATTGTGCTTGGTGGTGAGAGGTGGCCCTGGCCCTGCTGCACATCCTCGGGGAGGATCAGCATCTGCACAGGTGGAAGGGCTCAGAGACAGACGCACATTTCCTGGCCTGGAGAAGGTAGGGCCCCATGGGGCAGGGAGGGTCGCCCTCTGGCCCAGGAAGCAGTCTCTTCCCTGCACCCGACCAGCCCTTAGGCCCCACAGGGAGCTAGGGGGCCCTGGGAGGACTAGGCTAGTGGGGTGGAAAGCCCCACCAAGGCTCTTCTTCTCCGTACTGTCTGTCTACCTTAGTCCAACTGCCTTCATGGGCAGGGGCTGACTAGCTGGATGTCAGGGCAAGACCTATGGGTAGCAGGGAGCTGGATTCAAAAGTCTGGGGGTCCCAGGAGCTCCTCAGAGCCAGCTGGTATGTGGGGGGACATGCCCCGTACCTTCTCCAGCAGCTGGGGCCCCTCAGGCCAAGTTAGGGCCAGCCCATCCACACCAGCCAGCTGCAGGGTGTCCAGAGGTAGGAGGGACCCAGCCCTCTACTGTTACCTGGGTGGCTGATGTTCAGGGGTATGACAAAGGGGTGGTGATGCTAGGAACACAGGAGGCCCCCCAGGGTTGCTGCATGGGGGAGGCATGGCCGCCCAGACCCTGCAGTGTGCTCCAATTCCAAGTCTGGTTAAAGTTGGACACAGGCTGCTGGCATAGGGGTGGAGGTGTGGGGAGAGTTGTGGATGCAGGTCCCCTCCACTCCAAGGTGGAAACAATCCCTAGTTTCCAAGGCTACCACTTCTATGCCTACTTGGGGCTGCCTTGGGCATGGGGCCCAAGGAAGGCAGCAGGCAGGTCCCCTAGACAGACTTGGCAATGTGTGGGTGCTCATGAGTGGACAAGGGCAGTGCAGTGCCCACCGTGTACTTGGTCCCCTCATGATCAGGGAGGATTAAGGTCTCAGAGAAGGGTCCCTACTGGACCCTTGCCTGGAGTCCTAAGCACTAGGATGCCCTGGCTTGCAGCCACACCTAAGCAGCAGGAAGGCAGAGGCCCAGCCCTGTCCACCCCCGCCAGAGGGCCGAAGTGGGAAGGAAATACCTGGGCAGAGACCCTGACCCCACAAGCTGCAGGCGGGGGTAGGGGGTGGTATCTGGTTTTCTACCCACCCTTATCCAGACCCAGGGTGGGTTGGGCTTCAGTGGGAGAAGGCCTTGGGTGGGCCTGGTCACCCCTGGTGCCTGGACTACCTGTGGCCGGCGGGGCACAGGGTTTGTAGACAGGCAACTTCGGCCTGTGCAATCAGAGCAGCTCCAGCTCCAGCCTGGGTGAAAAAGAAGGCTGAGGCTCTGCCTGCGCTACCAGCACAGGACATCCAGCCTGGCCAGGGCAGACCCATGCCTGATGACCCAAACCAGGCGTCCTCAAACTACGGCCCGAGGGCCACATGCGGCCCTCCTAGGACATTTATCTGGCCTGCCGAGTGTTTTTGCCACCACTGCCTGTCCTACTTAGCAGCCGACTCATCCCGGGGCCTGCAGTCTGGCTCTCTGAGGGACAGTGAACTGGCTCCCTGTTTAAAAAGTTTGAGGACCCCTGACCCAAACAGTTGGCAAGCTCCAGTGGGTGCTGTGACAACCAGGACTAGGCTTAGAGGCTATGAACTCAAACCCCTTTCACTGTGACACCCTGCCCCTCACTCCGATACCCTTGTCCTGACACACTTAACAGCCTCACCCTGATGCCCTAACGCTCCACTCTTACACACTAGTGCTTCACTCTTACCCATGACACACTCACCCTTCTGACACATGCACCCTTCATTTGGGCACAATCACTACCCTTATGGCCTCACTCAGACCCTCACCCTACCACACCCATCACTGACACCCTCGCCTCCTACTCTGACACACCCCCACTCTAAACATCTCATCCCTCTGACACACTGACACACTCCTCACTCTTATGCCCTGACTCGTCACTGACATACCTTCCACATTGACTCCCAACTCTGAGGCAGTCACCTCTTACTCTGAGATACTCCTCACTCCGACAACCTCCCCTGACACGCCCTCTGACCACCTCACCCCTTTTTCTGACACCCTCAAATCATTACTCTGTCACTCCTCTTTCATCCTGGCACTCCCATCCTTCACTCTGACCCCTACTCTGACACCATCAAATCTTCACTCTGACATATCCTTCATCCCAACACCCTCACCCTTCACTCTCAACACCCCTCACTTGGACACGCTCACCCCCACTCTAACACCTTCAAATTCTCGCTCTGACACACCCCCATCACTCTGACACCCTTACTCCCCACTATGACACAACCCTCTGACACCTTCAACTGCCACTCTATACACCCCTCACCCCTTAGTCTGACACCCTCACCCTGATGTGCTCTTTCCCCCCCCAGACAGACATCCTCAACCACCACTGTGAGACCTCCTTCTTTGTTCCTCAGTGAGCACTGTCCCTGTACCACATCCCATAGACCTGCCCCACCCCACCCCCAGCCTTCCCACACCTGTGTCTGACCCTGCCTGGGCACTTTGAGGCCTAGGGCAACAGGGGCCTGGGTATACCTCCTTTAGTGCCCCCATGTTACTCCACCTGGGCCACCTGGCCCCTTCTAGCCCTGGCTGAGCTAAAGTTTCTCCCCAGCAGGCCCTGTGTTGGCTACACTAAGGCATAGCTGGGCATGAGGTGCCTTTGCATAAAGTGGTCTACCGCATATGGACAGTCTGTACACTTGGGCCTGGCTCTGTGGCGAGCATCTGTCTCTTCCCCCTTCCTCCTACAGGTGCCTATGCAGCCCTGGGCAGCTATATATACATATTAAGACTCATCATAAATAAGCTATTTATTTTAGAACACTATTAGATTTACAGAAAAATTGTGAGAGTAATTCCCATTGGCCCCATGCCCAGTTTTCCCCAGGGGTGGTCTCCCCCATCCCTCTGGTGCAGAGGCAGCCTGCAGCCAGGGGCGGGGAGTCAACCCTCCCCCTTTCCAGCTTGGAGTATCTGAGGAAATGGGAATTCCTTTGCATGGGGAGTGGCCTCCTCTACCCCAAATGGTTTGTTATTCAATCACTTTACTGTGAGTTCTCATCTATAACTCAATCTGGAATCTAGAATACCACTTGATTTTGTTGCTCAGATTGACAAAGCTTCAGCCACTGAGGACTCTTCCAGTTGTCCCATGTGCCTTTGATGCAGCCCTATCAGTTGAGTGTGTACGTACTTATGAGCATGCAGATATGTGTGTGCATGTCGTGTGTGTGGAAATGTGTAGATGTGCCTGAATGTGTGCTTGAGCACATCCCTCCTCTCTGATACTATGGTTTGCTATGAAGAAGAATTTGCAATGCGTAACACAAGTATTCCCTGCTCTAGCACTAGCTGAGGATTCCTGGTTCTTTTTATTGGGAGTGGAGTAAGGAGCCAAGACGTGGGATCCAGATTGGTTCTTCCTCCTAGGGTATTTTTGCATGTTGGCCCATTCAGGTGGCAAAGCACAGACTATACACACACACACACATACATACATATACATGTATACACACACACATATGTATATATCCCCACATGTATCCACATAGCTAGATATATTCTCCATGAAGCCACCCACATACTTGAGAAACACATCTGAGTGTTATCACATGGGACATTTGCAAGCTGCCAGCTTGTGGGTGTGAGCAGTCTGGAGAAGGGCTGGGAGTGGGTATGTGCAAAGCAAGACAAGGGGGTGTCTGCAGCCTGGCTTAGAACTGGGGACATGGTACCTGGTGCTGGGTGCATCCTTGGCATTTGTCCCAGTTGGGAGGGCAAGCCACAGGAGGTGGGCATTCCAAGGCTCCTCTGGCTGGAGTCCCTCACCATGAGGTTCACAGAGATGAAGGAAGGAGTGAAGGAGAGGGTTCAGGGTTTGCTGATGGACTAGATGGGGTCCAGAATAAAGTCCCTGGGATGGGAAGGCCACTCTGGAGGTGAGATTGGTGCTTGGGTCTTACCCTCTGGAGTTAGAGGTGTCTGCTGGGTATTCAGGTGCTAAGGTGTCAGGAGGCAGGTGGGCCCTAGAGGGAGTTTCAGGGTAGAGGTGTGGATATGGGAGTCTCCAACCCCATGTGATGCCCTAAAACCAGGGCCTAGGCTCCTTTAGGCCATTCCCAGGACCGGCTGCATTTGGAACCATGTGTGCATGGGTGATACCTACCCCACAGGGTCACCCCTTAAACCCTAGGGCACAGTCAGCCCAGGCCTTAAGCCACAGCAGGCCTCAAAAGTCAATTGCTCACACTTCTCCTTAGCTCCACATTCAGTGGTGTCAATCAGTAATCACATTTGTGTGGCACCTCTCAGAGCCACACACACATTCACATATGCAGTCACACACATGCATAGCACATGAGTTTGCATGCATGTGTGTCTGTATTTGCTCAAAGTGCATGTGTACATGCATTTGTAGATGTGGGTATACATGTCTGTGAGTGCATGTGTGCTACACACATGTGCATACACGGTGCTTATTAGTATGTACATGTCTGTGCATGTGTGGGTGTGCTGTGTGTTTGCATGTGTGCATATATATAGGTGTATCTGAGTGCCTATGAATCTGTGTGTCTGTGTGACTGTATGTGTGGGTATGTCTCCACACATGTGCCAGTATGTATATGTGTGATGGCATATGTTAGCCTGCATCTGTGTGTATGCACATGTTGAGTGTGCACATTACTCTGAGGGCCACTGTTCAGATGTGAGGAAGCAGGGCCACTTCCCCAGGAACCCCGGCTGCCCCCTCTTCCTGACCTGGGTGGGGAGGCCGAACCACATAAAAAGGCCGGGAGCTGCTGCTGCTGCTGTTGCTGCTGCTGGTCTCACACCTGCTGGCCACTGCCTCCCAGTTGGGTCCAGGAGGGAGGGGGCAGAGGCGTAGGTTGCTCAGGGGTCTCCTGCCCCAGGTTGCCCAGAAGCAGGTACTGGCTGTGGGGTGGCTTCATGGAGGGTGCTGGGCAGGGGGAGCTGTGGGTCATTCTCCCCTCCTTGGAGTGTGCTGTCCTGCCACAGAGTCTACCCCCTGGCACACACCCATCCAGGGTTTGGTTGGTCTGTGGCACGGTTGTCTCTGGGGGCTGCAAATGTCCCCGAATGGCTATGCAGTACTGTGTCTGGACCCTCACTGGACACCATACCTCCTGGACAGGTGCCCACCCTCTTCCTACCCCTCAGCTGGGGGCAGTCTAGGTGTGGACCTTGGAGGACCAGGAGCCAGCAGCCCTGGTGCAATTGGACCTCCAGGGGACTCAGGGAGGATGAAAGTCCTTTGTGGAGGCAAAGGGACACCAGTGTGCTGTGCAGGGTGTGGAGGAAGACAAGGCAGGGCTGCTGGGGACTGGGGGCCAGTGGTACTGCAGGTATGGGAGGCTGGGTAGTTGGGGCTGGAAGGGCTAGGAGGGCGTGGTGGGCTAGGCAAGCTGGAGGGAGACCCTGCATGCTGGGAATGTGACCTGGAGGGACCCTCTCTGGAGACCTAGCTGTAGCTGGAGGGTAGGATGAAGGGGTCATGGGTGCAGCAGCAGGTGAGACTGCCTAACATCCCCCAGGACTCTAAGTGGGGCTGGCCTGGATTTCCTCATCTGGTTCAGGAAGGCAGTTCCTAGGCTCTGTGACTCTTGGGGGCTGTCCCAGAGCTGGTGCTGAGCTTCCCTGAGAGGGGGTCTACGGGAGAGCCAGAGGGGCAAGGGCACCCCTCCTGCTGCACCCATGGGCAAAAGGAGGAACCGGGTGGTGGCTTCCCGTCCCTTGGGGGTGGTGAGCTCCCCTTCACCAGAGGTGAGTAAGCCGCGGCGCTAGCTTGGAGTAGAGCGGCTTCTCAGTGGCCCTGGCCTACCCTCCTGGGCAGAAAGCCCTGATGACTCTGCCACACGTCCCCATAGGTCCCGCCCGCCTGCCCCTATGACCAACATGAGCTGGAGCTTCCTGACGCGGCTGCTGGAGGAGATCCACAACCACTCCACCTTTGTGGGCAAGGTGTGGCTCACGGTGCTCGTGGTATTCCGCATAGTGCTGACCGCCGTGGGCGGTGAGTCCATCTACTCCGACGAGCAGGCCAAGTTTACCTGCAACACGCGGCAGCCAGGCTGCGACAATGTCTGCTACGACGCCTTCGCGCCTCTGTCGCACGTGCGGTTCTGGGTCTTCCAGATCGTGGTCATCTCCACGCCTTCAGTCATGTACTTGGGTTACGCTGTCCACCGCCTGGCCCGCGCGTCGGAGCAGGAGAGGCGCCGAGCCCTTCGCCGCCGCTCTGCGCCCCGCCGCGGGCCCCGGGCACAGCTGTCGCCTGCTCACTGGCCCGAGCCCGGAGACCTGGGCGAGGAAGAGCCTATGCTGGGTCTGGGTGAGGAGGAGGAAGAGGAAGAGCCGGGCACAGCTGAGGGTACAGGGGAGGACGGAGAGGAGGTGGGCGCTAAGGGGGCCAGCGCGGACGGCAAGGCGGCGGGAGTCCCAGGCCCTGCTGGGCAGCACGACGGGCGGAGGCGCATCCAGCGGGAGGGGCTGATGCGCGTGTATGTAGCCCAACTGGTGGCCAGGGCGGCCTTTGAAGTGGCCTTCCTGGTGGGCCAGTACCTGCTATATGGTTTTGAGGTGCGGCCCTTCTTCGCGTGCAGCCGCCAGCCCTGCCCGCACGTGGTGGACTGCTTTGTGTCGCGACCCACCGAAAAGACAGTTTTCTTGCTGGTCATGTACGTAGTCAGCTGCCTGTGCCTCCTGCTTAATCTCTGTGAGATGGCGCACTTAGGCCTGGGCAGCGCGCAGGACGCGGTGCGCGGCCGCCGCGGCGCTGGGGTCCCCGCACCCGCCCCCACGCCGCGGCCCCCGCCCTGTGCTTTTCCCGCCGCAGCCGGAGGGTTAGCCTGCCCGCCTGACTACAGCCTTGTGGTGCGGGCGGCTGAGCGCGCGCGGGCGCACGACCAGAACCTGGCCAACCTGGCCCTGCAGGCACTGCGCGACGGGGCGCCGGCCGGGGACCACGACCAGGACAGCCCGCCCTGTGCCTCGGGGCTCCCAGCGGCCTCCCGGGGGCCCCCCAGGGCAGGCGCCCCCGCGTCCGGGTCTGGCAGCGCCACATCTGGGGGCACTGTCGGGGAGCAGGGCCGGTCAGGGGCACATGATCGGCCTGGTGCCAAGCCCAAGGCCGGCTCTGAGAAGGGCAGCGCCAGCAGCAGGGAGGGGAAGACCACCGTGTGGATCTGAGATTGGGGCCCCGGGGCATGGGCCTAAATCGGGCTTCCTTAAGGACCAACAGGCTTCCTTCTCACCATGGCCTCAGGACGACCTCTGCCTCAAGAAGGGTGGGGGTTAGAGGTTGCCCTGGGTCAGAAAGAATGGGGAAGGGACCTGGGGGCACAAGGGTCCTTGGCTCTGGCCACCAGGTGGGCCACTACAGGCGCATCACTTCAGAGGGGGTTGTGCTGGTCCTACTCCCTGCAGCTGGGCTCCTTCCCCAGCACCCTGAGCCCACATTCTGGTTCCTGCAGGGAAGGAGTAAACAACCTCCTCCCAAACAAGGGAGGTCAGGAGCACCAGAGCCCCTGTCTGCACCCACTCCCAGTTCCCTGCTGGAGATGGAGGCCCTAGAGAAGGGCCTGAGGTGCACAGGACCACCCTTCTCTCTGAGCTTTGATGCCTGGCAGACCCTTCCTCTGGGATACACTTGAGGTTCTGCCAAGATGTCCACCACACCTTGCATATTGGACTAGGGAAGTGGCAGTCAGGGGCTGTCGACCCTGCTGGGAGAAAGGGACTCTAGCTTTCCTGCCCATGGCCTCTCTGCCCTCTTCCCTAATTCAAACCTAGCATCCAGAGAAAAAGATTAAATAAAACTAACTTTTGTTTACAACCTTATGTGTGTAAGTGTGTGTGGCTATGCATGCTTGTGTATGTGACTGGATGCATGCATATGTGCATGTCTGTGTTTATGTGTGTGAGCATGCATGTGAGTGCATGTCTACTATGGACTAAAGGAGACACAGGGCAAGGAGAGGAGACTCCTCTCCAGGAATAGGCTAGGAGCAAGGCTAAGCCCCTGCAGCTTGTCAGACAATACACCCATGCCACTTGGTGCCAGGCAGGGTGCTAGGGCCAGGGGTATGGGTGGAGCACACCAACAGTGAGAAATAAAGAATAGGCTCAGAGTCCAAGGTTGGCCTGCAGCTCAGTGGTTGGACAGTTGTCTCACGACCTGGTGTTATTGGGATGTTGGCCTGGAGTATGCATTGGCAGCTTTGGTGAGGGGTAGAGGGGGCATGGTAGGCTGCCTACAAGGAGCCCTCTCACTGTGGACTCCAGGTGATTTGTTTCTCCAGCTTCCCTGAGGCCCAGAGCACTGCAACAGCCTTTCCTGAAATGCAAAGGCATTCCTCTCTCTCTGGTGTCCCTGGCTCAATACACAAGCCCAGGCTGAGCCTGGACTCTTACCTTAGCCTGCCTCTGGTCAGATGCTACCTGCAGACTGAGTTCCCTCCTTTCTGGGGGGACTGCCTGGCTGATGTCCACAGAGTCATGGCTAGGATGCTGGGAGTGGGACCTCAGGGACAGAAAACAAATATCAAGCCTGAGCAGGTGTCCACCCCAGTGGAGCTGCACCACCAGCCTCCCTGATAGGAAAGGGTCCATGTTACTGACCATCCTTGCATTTGAAGCTGTGCTGCTGCTGGGGCTTCCATTTTGTCCAGCCATGCAGGGCATCTAGGCACAGCTCACTCTTCTTTTACCTTCTGGTTCCATTCAGGCCTTTGAGAAAGCTTAGTCTTTGTTTTTATTTTTTATTTTTTTATTTTTTTATTTTATTTTATTTTATTTTTTTGAGACAGAGCCTCAAGCTGTCCCCCTGGGTAGAGTGCCGTGGCATTACAGCTCACAGCAACCTCCAACTCCTGGGCTCAAGCGAGTCTCC
>NW_003852680.1:602465-608519 GCF_000181295.1 Otolemur garnettii
TGGTTGCAGCCGTCATTGTTGTTTGGCGGGTCTGGGCTGGGGATTCGAACCCGCCACCTTAGGTGTACGTGGCTGGCACCTTAGCCGGTTGAGCTAATTTTTAAATTTTTTGTAGTGATGGAGTCCTGTTGTGTTGCTCAGGCTCAAGTGATCCTCCTTCCTTGGCCTCACAAAGTGTTGGGATTACAGGTGTGAGCCACTGCACCTGGCCTATTTAGTTGTCTTTGAGAAAGCTTAGTCTTTGCTTATATGGAATACAGTATCTACATCTCTATCTCCTGTGGTTCTGTTTCACTGGAGAATACTAATATACATCCTCTCAGCCGGAGCTTGTTAAAAGGGCCCCCTAGGTGCAAGAGAAGCTGCAAATGTCTCTCCTATCTTTGGAAGGTGTTACCTGTCTACCCTGGATGCCACAGCAAAGCACCACACACAGTTATTTCCTCATAGTCATGGAGGCCAGAAGTCAGAGATTAAGGCATGGGCAAGGCTGGATGCTCCTGAGTCCTCTCCTTGGCCTGCCATCTTCTGTGTCCTCACATGGTCATCCCTCTGTGTGCGTCTGTGCCCTAATCTCCTCTTCTTTTAAGGATACCAGACTAGATTAGGGCCCACTCCAGCGAACTCATTTTAATTTAATTACCTCTTTAAAGGTGCTGTTTCCAAATATAGGTACAATCTGAGGTCCTAGAGGTTAAGACACCAACATAAGAACTTGAAGGGGGCTGAATTCTGTCATTATTAGAAGCCATATGACCAACTAGAAGCTCTGTTACCATGAGAGAAGGCACCCTAAAGGACAGATCTCCCTTCTTGGAGACCTGGGGGGTTGGGTGGACCCAATCTGAGGTCTCACCAGATTTGTGAGCATCTGCTGGTGTGACCAACATGCTGCTGTCAAATTCCTCTAACAGGAGTGTCCCTGACTAGAAGAGGCCATGTGGCTGTGCTGGGCAAGCCCTAGCCTCAGAGTCATGGGCTGGTCCTGCTTCCAATTTGGGCATTACCACCATGTCATAACCCCAGCCCTAATCCCCTAACCAAGGCTGTCAGCTCCCACCTGTGCATGATGGGGTGTCTAAGATCAAGTCTATTGACTCCCAGAGGCTAAACCTGACCCAACTACTAAACCTAGCACTTAAACATCTCTGTGCCTCAGTTTCCCCAACTCACCACGGTGGCCACAAGAGTGGTGAGATGAGTCTGGACACTACTGATGTCACCATGACCACCTCCTCTGTCCCTATCTTCAGAGCTCTGAAGCTGGCTGGTGGAGCCCAGCCCTGTGCCCCTGCCAAGGCAGAGCCAGGGCTGGGCTGCTTTGGAGCAGGACCAGGTGGGGACTGGCCTCCCTGTCTCATCCCCATCCGTTTCCTCAGCCTCAGCCAACTCTCTAGTGGCCTGTGTGTGTGTGTCTGTGTGACAGAGAGGACAGCAGGATGATCAGACCCTTGAACCACCCTTGATGAGGTCTGAGTGGTTCCTCACCTCCAGAATAGGGGCAGCATTGCTCTCCTTCCTTTGGGAAGTGAGGAAGCCATGAGGAGAGAATAACAGGAAACCATGGCCACCCCTGGCAGGGACTGGGAAGTGGGGTCTGGGACCCCCACGCCTGGCCAATTTTCCAGTTCTCAGCTACCCGCCCCTACTGGGAGTATCTGGCAGTGGCTCCAGCTGCAGCCTGGCCCCTAGCAGGGGGACAGCAGCCCAGGGTCTCAGGCTAACCAGGCTGATGCAGAGGGTCCAGGAAGGCTTCCTGGAGGATGGGGGTTGGAAGAACTACCACACATAGCTCTGAGCCCTCAAAATGTGGCCCCAGAGACTTAGGGGCTGTAAGTTCCACTATGTTTCCTTTCAGCCCATTTGCATTTAAGCAGCCCTGGGTGGTGGTGGCTTTAGGAGGTCTTGGCACAAGAGATTAGGAATGTCCTGAGTGGGCTCAGCTGGGACAACAGGTTAGCCCCTCGCCCTTCCTGCCAGCCAAGCTAATTTCTCCAATGGCCACGGAGCAGGCTGACGTGAGGCCATAGGAACGCACCTCCCACCCCATGGGTGTCGTCTCCACCTGGTGGTGTCCTGTCTGGCTTCCGCTCCATCCTCATTGTGGTAGCTGGGAGGTGCCAGGTCACCCTCAGGAATGCCTGGGAAGAGGAAGGGGCAGCAGCCAACAGCCAGGGAGTGGATTCCAGGGAGCCCAGCCAGTCTCAATTGGGAAGCCAGCCAGCTGGAGGGGTGCTGAAGGATGGAGGAACTTGGGGAGGTCATGTGAGGTGCTCTGTGCCCCTCACCATGGCCTGACACTGGTCAGACCCTGATCTTGGGGCTTGGGTGGGGGGTGGGGACAAGCCTTGAGAGGGTTGTAAAGTGCAAATAGGAGCCTGAGGGACTAGGAGCCTGTAGCTAGAGAAAGCAGGCTAATGGGCAAGGGCTCAAAGGCCAAGTCCAGGGCCTGCCTGGGACCTGAACACACTGGGAAGTCACATGTTCAGACAGGCCCTTTCTGCAAAGATCTGGGTCAGGAATTCATGGATCTTCCCAATAGTAACCGAGCCCCAACTTGAGCTGGATGCTGTCCTAGCCTCTAGAAATTTGGCAGGGGGCGAAGACAAAGGCTCCTGAACCCTCTTATAGGCCCATCTGTGCCCTTCTTTGAAAAATCCTGTTTCAGCAAGAGCCCTGCTGAGTCCATTCCCCAGAATCCCCCACCCTCAATGATGTCTGAGCAGTTCCTCATCCTCCTTTCTTCCCTGGGGGACATCTGGTTACCCTGGCCTGGCTTCAGTGAAGATCCTGTGGGGGTTGGTTCAGCCAGAATTTCTGACACCTGTGTCTCCTCTTATGCACTTTCCATCTGTAGACCCCTGCCCAAGCTATTTTTGAAGTTGAGCCCAGTCTCTGCCCCAGGGAATGGTCATGGGCTCAGCACCTATCCAGAGGGTCTTGATTAAGTCTTCCTTGTAGACGTTAATAAGTATCAGTGAGAACTTTTTCTTTAGCAGCTACAAAAACCTCTGTTTGCCTGGAACTCCAGGCCATAAACAAATCATTTTGAGTGAGTAGAATCTAATGAGGCCCCAAGAGGCCAGCCAGGAGGGCACAAGGTAGACCAGGCACTATGACCGTTGGGTGCAAATGGGTCACCTACGTTCAGGAAGAGGTCCTTGTGCATTGGGAGACCATCCCTAAAGAGTCTAGCGACCGAGAGGTGTGCATGGGGACATCAACCCCCAAGAAAGCACTGTGGGGTGGAAACATCACATGGGCCTGTAGTTCCCACCAACATTGTTCACTCTGAGATCAGCCACAAGTAGACATCGTGTAAATCTTCAGAGGGCCATTCTGTGTGAGGACAGGCTGGGCTCCAGGGTGGACTTGGTGTCCCACATTCAAGGAGAGTGAAGACATGTACCAGGGACTGCCAGGGGCCAGGAGTAACACTGGCTGGACAAAAGGGGCAGTTTCTAAGGATAGGATTGGAGACAGTGGAGAGGTCGGTGGTATCTGGGCACCGCAAAATGATTGGGGACTGGTGCGACTGTGGGAGGACAGCTGTCCTTATGCTTTGGAGATGCTGAGGTTGGAGCACTCTGCCGTCCAACAAAAAATAAAAAAATTAAATAGATGGACGGATAAGGCAGAAGCAGCAAAATGTGTACAGCTGTCAATGCGATAGAAAAATACTGTGCATGGTGGCTCAACCTGTAATCCCGGCACTTTGGGAAGGAGGATCGTTTGTAGCCAGGAGTTTTAGTCCAGCCTGGGCAACATAGTAAAACTCTGTCTCTACGAAAAATTAAAAACTTAACGGGGCATGGTGGCGTATGCCCGAAGTACCAGCTACTGGGGAAGGCCAAAGAGGGAGGATGCTTTAGCCCAAGAACTATGACTATGCCACCGCACTTCAAGCCCAGGCGGCAGAGCTGAAGACCTCGTCTCTGAAAAACAAAACAAACTAAAGTCATACTTTTAGATTGGCACAGTAGCCGCAGATGAGCAGGGACTACATCTTCTACCCAGAAAGAACAGTGGAGCCTGTGCACTGACAGACCGAGGACCCGCCCCTGTCGGCCCCCACCCCACCCACTCCCATTCACTCCCACACACACTCGCATTGCCCCGCCCCTGACGCAACACATCCGAACCTTACGCAGAACGCCAGCCCCGCCCCACCCGCGTCTCACAACAACTTTTGCACCGCCCCTCACGCACATACAGCGGCGCTGCTCCACCCTTCACGCACATAGATCGCGATATCATGGCCTCTTCTGCATATACGCCCGTGCTACCCCGCCCCTCACGTCCGCTCCGCTTGCCCCTTCCCGCTCCCTTTCCGGCGGCCGCCGCCAGAGGCTGCTGTGGTGCCTGCCTGCCCTCGCCACAGCTACACTCCTGCCCAAGATGGCGGCGGCTGTGTTGCTTCGGGGTGCGGCTCTGTGGCTTGGCCCGGCCTGGCGTTGGCGGCTACGTGGGACACCGAGGCGCCACCTAGCCCACAGCTCCGGCCTTCCCTGCGGTGACCCCGAGGGCAGCGCGATATGGACTTACTTCCGGCTGGACGAACGGGCCCTGGTGCGCGTGCGCGGACCGGACGCAGCGCCCTTCCTGCTGGGGCTACTAACCAATGAGCTGCCGCTTCCGGGGCCCACGGACGGTGCAGCCCAGCCTTCTGTGCGCGCGGGCTACGCCCACTTTCTCAATGTGCAGGGCCGGACGCTCTATGACGTCATACTCTACGGGTGAGAGTGGGCGTGGGGCGGGCGGGGTGATTTCCCAGATGGCGCATTTACGGGGTGGGTAGGGGCAGACGGGCGGAACGTGAGCAGGGGACCCACAGCAGGGGTGGAGGACGTCCGCGGTCCGCGGGGACGTGGGGAACGGGCATCCAAGATCAGGCTTACAGAGGCAGGAGGTGGGAAGCAGGGTCGGCAGCAGGGGAAGAAAGGGCCGCCAGTGAAGCCTATCCTATCCGGGCTGGACGGGTAGGAGAGGGTCCCCTGGGAAGACCAAGGTAGACGGTCAGGGAAGAGAGCGTCCCCGGGGGAGGCCGAGCTAGACATCCAGACGAGGGTCCCGGGCAACGCTAGACTAGACGTCAAGGGATGGGCCAGTGACTAGCCCACGGTAAGGCCTGGGCACTCGCGGTCTCAGGGCAGAGCCTCCCTGCACCCTGCCTCTCGAGGTGTACTCCTCTCCACTGCAGGGACAAGGGCTCGGGGATTACCGCTTTCGGGTGCAGCTGTATTTCGAAGACACAGCTGGTGCTAGTACTCCCCGAGTTCTCTGGTGTGCCCCTTGTTCCTCACTTCCCCTGCCCAGAGCTTCCCATGTTTGATCACCTTTACTGACGTCCTCATAAGCGTGAGTGATGTTCTTTGCTAGGTGGGTCAGGGCCTTGCAGGTTCTCAGCATTGGTTGGGTTTTTCCTTGAGACCTGAATCCCTGAAATCGTAGCAGAATCTCCCTGGGCGTGTGTATAGAACCCAGGCTGGGGTGCTTCCTGGAGTGGTCCTTGGGTGTCCGTGGAGCTGGTCCTGCCCTCCTCCTCCTCCCTCCTCTCTGTCCTCGACTGCTGCCTATGCTCCTTGTCTTCCTCTTCCTTGGTTTTGGAGGAGCTCCTTCTGGAATAACTTTCTAAGATGTGGTGGAATGAAGTTTGGAGCTCATTGTATCTTGGCAAAAAGCTTTATAACTTGGCAGCATGTTAAAATTTGGGGTTGGAAAGTGTCACCGAGAATGTTGCATCACAATTTCATTTTCTCGCTGCCAGCTCTTCCATGGAGAAGTCCAGTGCTGTTCTTACATCCAGGTTTTTATAAGTGGCTGAAGCAGTCCTCCTTAGTAGCTGGGACTATAAGTGCACGCTACCGTGCTTGGCTAATTTTTCTGTTTCTTTTTTTTTAAGTCTTGCTTTGCGCAGGCTGGTCTCAAACTCCTGAACTGAAGTGATCTTCTAGCTTGGCGCCTGTAGTTCAGCTGCTAGGGTGCTGGCCACATACACTAGGGCTGGCGGGTTTGAACCCCGCCTGGGCCTGCCAGACGACAATGACAACTACA
>NW_003852680.1:608939-611283 GCF_000181295.1 Otolemur garnettii
TAGTCCCAGCTACTTTGGAGGCTGAGGCAAGACAATTGCTTAAGCCCAAGAGTTTGAGGTTGCTGTGAGCTGTGATGCCACAGCACTCTACCAACGGCGACATAGTGAGACTGTCTCAAAAAAGAAAAAAATGAAGTGATCTTCCCATCTCAGCCTCCCAGAGTGAGCCACAGTGCCTGGCTGTTTGTTGTTAATCTGTTTCTGGTCACTCCTTTGAGGAGAGGGTAGTTTTTATGTCTTGTGTTTTTCTGTTTCCTTACATCCCCTGTGTTCTCTGTCTCTGGATTTTTTTATTTCAACTCTCATACTTCTCCTATCTCATCGAGTTTTTCTTTCCTCAAAGTACCCTGTTCTTGTGTCCTGGATGTAGCACCTACTCTCAGATGGAAGCTATTTTTTTTTTTTAACAGAATTTACTTTTTAGAGTAGTAAAATTGTTCCTTCCCCTACCCTATAGCCTCCCTCATTGCATTTGCTAAATCAGTGAACTACAGTGACACATCATTGTCACCTCTAAGTCCACAGTTTTTATGCTTGGATTTACCTGTGTTGTTGTGCATTGTATGGGTTTGAACACGTGTCATGAGGGTCAGACAGAAGAGTCACTTCTCCCCATGTCCCCTGTGTACCTCCTGTTCATTCCTGTACCCTGATCCCTGGCAACCACAAATCTTCACTGTCTTCATAATTTCCCCTTTTCCAGAATGTCATAGAATCGGGATCACTCAGTGTGTAGCCTTCTCAGGTTGGCTTCTCTCACTTAGTCACATGCATTTAAGGTTGTTGATCCCCAGAAAAGGATTTTTTTTAACTCAAGTAACTGCAAATAGGAAACCAGGGGAGGAGTCTCAGGCTGGGACAAATAATGATTGCCCTCTTCTCAACAGAACAAGGGGAGAAGGTGGCTCCCATACCCTTCATGGTTATTTTGGGCCCCTTGCCTCACTCTGCTGCAGCATCATGTAGCAGGGCCCCACCTTCCCTGGCACTGGGGTGGTCAGTAACCCAGCCCGCTGCACCCCAGTTCGTTTTCTCTACTAAGAAGAATATCTTGGGGGAGGGGAATGTGGGCAGAATAGGAGGCAAAGAGGATGACCATTTGGTGTGGGTAATAGAAATAACAACGTTGAAGAATGGAACATGGAACAAAAAACACAATTATTCAGAGGTTAGTTTGTGAACATAGGAAAGATGGAACCAGCACCTTGGGGGTTGGGGAGAAGGGGCCCATACCCATCCTGCCTTCTTTCCTTTACCCCAGGGGAGCTGTCAACCTAGTTCAGGGACTGAGGAAGGTAGAGAAGGAAGAAACATTGGTGTGAGCCCCATGTGGTGACAAAGACACTGGCTGGCTGGGCACATCCTGGGGGTCAAACACCCCTTCCATTGGCCACACCTGCTTCTAGGACAGTGGAGTGGAGCTTGCCAAAATGAGATGGGCCAGCGGATCCCTCCCAGGCCCCTCTATAGGAAGTGAACAATGGAGGAGCAGAGAGAGGGCCCCTAAACCAAGAGCCCAGAGGACACACTGCCAAGGGAGTGGGGACCTAGCAGGTGCAAGTGTGGCAAAGTGGGATATTTAGCCATGTTCAGGAGGGCAAGTGTGTGTGCATGGGGGTGGGGGGGCGGCTGGGAACTGAGGCCTGGGTTAAACTATTCCCCATACAGCCCATAGGGGGCCTGCAGTGGCTCGTGTATCTTGTAGTGTGGAGGTGAGGGCAGCTAGGGGCTGGTGGAGGCAGTGGTCTGTCGGGAGGAGAGAGGCAGTGAGAGTGGAGCAAAATTGTCCAGTCCCAGAAAGAAGGTGCTCCTCCATGAGGGAGCAGGCGGTGCGCATGGTCACTGATCCTCTTCTGAGGACCTCTGTAAAATGTCCTTTAGTTTTTCGGGTTTGCCACTTAGTTTCCTCCCTGGAGTTGTGGTGGTTTTCTGGGCCTTAGCAGCACCCTTGTTTTTGCTTCCCTTTGGTCAGCCGAGGTCTCTTAGGTGTTGGCACTTCACTGGACTCCTTCAGGGGCTGCTTTTGTGGCCTCCCATGGCCTTGCTTCTCAGTGCCTGTCCTTTTCCTACTTGGAGGCCAGGGACTGGCTGGACTTGAACTCCATTCACTCATTTGTCTTCCCTCTGTGACAGAGCAGATGGAAGAGCGATGCCTGGGATTCATCTGCTTGGCTGGCAGTGCGCGGTCAAGCAATGGTACTGGGCACTGGGGACCAGCTGCAGCCTCTGGGCCCCCACTGGTAGGAAATGCAAATGCTGCCTTGGAGCCACACTAGCACCAAAAATAGCCCTGGATTGGAGACCCAATAAGAGAATTCCTTTAACTATTTTTTCTTTTAATTAA
>NW_003852680.1:611705-614545 GCF_000181295.1 Otolemur garnettii
TTTTTTTTACAGATGGGGTCTTGTTATGTTGCTTAGGCTGGTCTCAAACTCCTGAGCTCAAGTGATCCTCCTATCTCAGCCTTCCGAAGTGCTGTAGGCATAAGCCACCGTGCCTGGCCTCATTTCCTTTTAGGGAAGAATAATATTCCACTGTCTGAATGGATCACAGTTTATTTATCTACTCACCTATGGAAGGACATCTTTCTTGGTTCCAAGTTTTAGCAATTTTGAATCAAGCTGCTATAGACATTTTTTGTTTTGTTTTGTTTTTTGTTTTTGAGAGAGACTCTCAAAAGAGGATTCCTTTAACTTTGTCACCCTGGGTTAGCACAACTTTAAACTCCTAGGCTTAAGTGATCCTCTTGCCTTAGCCTTCCTGAGTAGCTTATACTACAGGTGTCCACCAAGAACGCCTGGATAATCTTTCTATTTTTAGTAAAGATAGGGTGTCACTGTTGCTCAAACTGGTCTTGAACTCCTGAACTCAGGGGATCCACCTGCCTTGGCCTCCCAGAGTGCCAGGATGTGATGAGAGTATGTTTGGTTTTGCAGGAAACTGCCCCATTGTTTTTCCAAGTCACTTTGCATTCCCATAGCAGTGAGTGGGAGTTCCTGTTGCTCCATATCCTCACCGGCATTTGGCATTGTCAGTTTTCTGGATTTGACCTTATAGGACTATAGTGGTGTTTCTCTGTTTCTCATCTTTCCCTAATGATGGATGAAGTGAAACATCGTCTCATGTACTTACTTGCCATATGTGTATCTTCTTAATTGGGTTGTTTTCTTTCTTTTTTGGGGGGTGGTGGTGGACAGACTCTCACTATGTTGCCCTCAGTAGAGTGCTATGGCATCACAACTCACAGCAACCTCAAATTCTTGGGCTTAAGTGATTCTCTTGCCTCAGCCTCCCAAGTAGCTGGGACTACAGGTGTCTGCCACAATGCCTGGCTATTTTTTGTTGTAGTTGTCATTGCTGTTCAGCAGGCCTGGGCCAGGTTTGAACCTGCCAGCCCCGGTGTATGTGGTCAGCTCTCTAACCACTGAACTACAGGCGCTAAACCTTGGGTTGTTTTCTCATTGTCAAGTTTTAAGACGTCTTATTTTGTATGATGGTCCTGTGTCATATGTGGCCTTTGCCTCCATTGTCTCCAATGCTGTGGCCTGTCTTTTCATTTTCTTTTCTTTCTTTCTTTCTTTTTTGAGACAGCGCCTCAAGCTATTGCTCTGGGTAGAGTGCTGTGACATCACAGCTCACAGCATCCTCCAACTCCTGGGCTTAAGCAATTCTCTTGCCTCAACTCCCCAAGTAGCTGGGACTACAGGCGCCTGCCACAACACCTGGCTATTTTTTGGTTGTAGTTGTCATTGTTGTTTGGCAGGCTTGGGCTGGATTCAAACCTGCCAGCTCTGACACCAGAGATGTGGCTGGTGCCTTAGCTGCTTGAGCTACAGGTGCTGAGCCATGTCTTTACATTTTCTTAGAAAAAATACTGGTTTTTTCAAGTTCTTTCCATATTCTGACAATGAGTGTGTTTCCTTGAGGCTGGCTTTGTTGTTTGTTTATTTGTTTTGCCACAAGAAAATTCAGATGAGATCTACCTGTTGGTTTTGATCTGTTTTCATGGTGGAGGCAGAGAGGCTATGAGGTCCTCTCATGGTCAGGACTGTGGGCTAGTGGTCTTGCTGCATGCCATACAATGCTGGCCAGCTATGGCCATGTGCCTGGCCAGCCTTGAGGAGCAGAAGAGAACCATTAGGCCTCCAGTGCCCTAGAGGGATGGAGCAAGGGAAGGAGTTGGGCTCCCCAGGGCAGCTTTTCTCCCAGGAGTCCACTTTCTTGAGCAAATGGTTGGAAACACTCAGATCTGATGGCCAGCCATCCTATTAGAGGGCCCAACCAGCAGGGCCCACCTGCCAGGCTAAAGATGTCTTTTCACCTCTGCTATCCTCCTGTGGCTTTGCCCCAGCAAATAAAAGTATAGGACACTTGGGTATGTCTGAGACAAGCCATGGATGCTTTGTTAGCATAAGTATGTCTTGTGCCATATTTGGGATATATTTATACTAAAAAACTCTTTGTTGTCTATGTGAAATCCAGATTTAACTGAGCACCCTATGTTTTATGTCATGGCCTTATCTCTGGGGGACTCTCTGTGTATCTGGAAATATTTTTGGGTATCATGACTGGAATGAGTGGAGGCCTAGATGCTACACAATTTTGTATAGCCCCCACCATGGAGAATGAGCTGGCCAAAATGTCAGCAGTGCCACTACTGAGAAAGCTCCCCAGTCTGGGGCTCCCCTGTGTCTCAAGTGTCCTGGCCTATCTCTGGGTGCAGCTGGGTATTCCTTCACCTCCTGTTTCTCAGCTGCAACAGAGTGGGGGATATGGGGACATGGGGATTGCATTCTACCATTGTTGGTCCCAGGGAGTCTCCTGGTAGACAGTTTTAGGCACCCAACTGGAAAGTACCCTGGACCCCAGAACCTAGAACCCATGAGGACATCTGCCCTGTGTGTGAGGCTGGGGGTGTCCAGCACAATGGGGAGGACCAAGTCAGTGGGGATGGGGTCTGCTGAGTCAGGCACCCAAACACACCCCAGAGTGGGAGGCCCTCACCATGCTCTAGGGGCTTTGGTCTTCCCCAGGATCTTCCCTGGACCTGCTGTCTCATCCAGACCCTCGTCCCTCATGCCTAACCTCGGATCTCTCAACTGCTTATGTTTTGTACCAACTCTGCTTGCTCTACTGCAGATTTTAAAAATAAAAATATGCATGCACATGGTTACAAGAATGTATGATGTCAAAAGGTTATGATGAAAAGTGACTGCTGCCTTCC
>NW_003852680.1:615547-622949 GCF_000181295.1 Otolemur garnettii
CTCAGTCAATCGGCCCACCTTGGCCTCCCAGAGTGCTAGGATTACAGGCGTGAGCCACCATGCCTCACCAGTTTTCTCCTTGTTTTTAAGAATTATTATTTGTATTTTTTTCAGGCTGGAGTGTAGTGTTATCATAGCTCACTGCAGCCTCCAACTCCTCCCACTTCAGCCTCTCAAGTACCTGGGACTATAAATGCCCACTGCCATACCTGGCTATTTTTCATTTTTATTTTCTTTTTTTAGAGTTGGGTTTTTGCTATATCGCCCATGTTGGCCTCAAACTCCTGGCCTCAGGTGATCCTCCTGCTTCCAAAGGGCAGGGATTATAGGCATGGGCCAACATACCTGTAACCCTGTATTTGTAAATGGTATGCTTGTTTCCATCCCTTACTGATAGCATTTTTGAGATCCTGTGACTGCTTTCCTTTTGGCCAATCAGCTGTGTCCCACTCTCCCCATGGTGCAGTCCTCTGTTGAGACCTGTGTCCTTTGGTTCTGCATGATGGGTGTATAAACATCCCTTGCCTCTGCTGGTGTGTGCGCCAGCCAGGCCACAGAGCTGAGTAAAACTGCAGAGATTGGGATAGCACTCTGCTGAGTGAGGATCCAAAACTAGGGGTGAGCAGCTTTCCTGGGGAAGAACCTAGCCCTCTCTTGCCTGGGAGGGGCTGGAGATACCTGCCCATGGGCTCTTCTCTCTTGTACGCCCTCCCCAGAGGGATGTTACCCACTTTTCTGTTTTGGCTCCTATTAGACCATGGATCCTTGTGTAATCCCCATGTATAACCTCAACCCCAGCCATGTAATCAGCTGCATGAAGGGGTGTCTCTGCTTAGCACCTCTCCTAATGCCTCGGACTGTGCCCTGCCCTGGCCCTGTCTCTGTGTCCCGTCTAGATAGGGTCATTCACGTAGTGCTAGCTTAAGTCCCTTGGTAGAGGTGGCCCAAAATGGAGGTTAGGGTGATTCTGGGGCACTGATTGAGTTCTGGGACCTGCCTTGGGGCGCATGGGCAGGGCTCTCTCCTGACCTCCCAGCTCACCTCCCTCCCCTGCCATGCAATGGCTTCCCAGGTAACTTCCACACTTCTCCAACTCAAGTTGAGCAGGAGTTCCTCTTTGGTCACTCTCTAGGCCCTGCTGCCCTGCCCTGTTGGACCCTGCAGACTGCTATCTATCATTTCTGTCCTGGGCTCATCGGGTAGGGGTGATGCTCTTTTGGGCAGGCAATTGTAGCTCTGTGTGCAGGTGGGTTCTGTCTGGACAAGTGCTCCAGAGGCACAGCACAAAGCAGCGGTGGGCCAAGCTATCTGAGCCATGGTCCCTGCCATGTGCCTGTCTGCCATTATGGAGGTGCGCTTTGGAGGTGTAGGCCTGCATGGCTGTAGGTGCTGCTGGGGGGAGGGTCTGTTGTTGGGTGGTACGCTCCTGTCTCCTCTGATGAGGAATGCTCTGGGCTCTGTTCTGGGCAGGGCCTTCTACTGTGCCTTGGTACTGGGGGTTTTTTTGCCGTTTTTGGCCCGGGCTGGGTTTGAACCCGCCACCTCAGGCATATGGGGCCAGCGGCTTACTCCTTTGAGCCACAGGCGCTGCCCAGTACTGGGTTTATTTAACCCTCATTAATGCTCACTTGCAGCTGAGTCACCATGGACACCATTCTGTATGCATTGGTCTCCTTCCTGGCTGGCCTGTCTGCCTATGTCTCTGTGCTGTTGGAAGGCCCAGTGCCTTGCAGCTGTGTGGCAAAACCCTCTGCGCATTGGTCACTTGGGGTGCAATTGTCTGTCTGGATGACCGGTGCCCTGGCAGTAGCTGAGGACACCACTCCCTGTACCTTGGTCCCCCGGGGCTCATTTGTCTGCCCAAGATGACGTGTTCCCCAGGTAGAGTTACTGGCGGTGCAGGCATGTATGCTCTGGGGCGCAGTTATCTGCGCACTGGTTCTTACTTGGTGTGGAAAACCAGTTGTGTTCAGGGCCCCTGACTGCCCCCCATACGCCCCTGCCTCTCTCTCTGCAGGATACAGGACCGTGGAGAGGAGGTCCCAGGCTTCCTCCTGGAGTGTGACAGCTCTGTGCTGGGCGCCCTGCAGAAGCACCTTGCACTGTACAAGATCCGGCGGAAGGTCACAGTGGAAGCGTACCCTGAGCTGCGTGTATGGGCAGTACTGCCCAGCGCCCCTGAGGCCAGTGGGGCAGTGCCACTGCAGGAGAAGTCGGATGTTGTCACTATTCTCACCCGTGACCCTCGGACCGTGCGCATGGGTTGGCGACTCCTCACCCAGGTTGAGAGCCCTGCCCTAGTGCCCAGGGGCCAGCTGAGGGATTCCCGGGATTATCACCAACACCGGTACCGGCAAGGTAAAATCAAGCAGGCACGTGGGGCTGCATGGGAGGAGAGAGTGGGCACACAGGGCTGGGCTGTATTGGCTCATTTCTCCCTGATTTCTCCCTCCCATTCTCCACAGGCGTTCCTGAGGGAGTCAGTGACCTGCCCCCAGGGGTGGCCCTGCCCCTGGAGTCCAACCTGGCCTTCATGAATGGTGTGAGCTTCACCAAGGGCTGCTACATTGGCCAAGAGCTGACTGCCCGTACCCACCACATGGGGGTCATCCGGAAGCGCCTCTTCCCTGTACATCTCTCAGGCTCCCTTCCTGCTGGTGGCATTGCCCCGGGCTCTGTGGTGCTGACGGAGTCAGGACAGGTGGCTGGCAAGTTCAGGGCCAGCCAGGGGAATGTGGGGCTGGCCCTGCTTCAGTCAGAGAAAATCAAGGATCCTCTCTACATACGAACCTCCGAGAGTAACCAGGTGGCCTTGACTGCATCTGTGCCAGACTGGTGGCCCACAGCTACCAAGTAGCCCTAAATGCCTGGGTCTCTGGCAGGCCAGTGGAGCTTTCAGTGCTGGGGGCCTCTGACCAGGGGCTGCTGGTCTCATCTCCTGTGCCTTGTAGGGTGGGAGCCCTACTCCCTAGTGGGTCTGTTGAGAGTCTCCCATGTTTCTTCATAGCCCAGAGCTGCAGGCCTGGTGTAGCTCAGCACCCAGCCCTACTGATGTTTCCTGTGGAGGGTCCTATGGCTATGGGTTTCCCTATCTGTGGATATTCTGTGGCTAGGAGCAGCAGGAACCCTCCTGGGACCTGGGGAAGGGAGAAAGTGGCCTGAGCCCACCTTTGACTAGACCCTGCAGAGTCCATCAGCCACAGATGGGATGCCCTTTTTGCCCAGAGCTGGCAGCTTTGGGGCCTTGCACCCCACTTTGCCCTTGATCGGGCTTGAGAAATGTGGTCTCTGCATTTGGCGGCCAGGGTGACATTGGGGGATGGCAGCCTTTGGGAATTGTTTCCCTGTGCTCACTTTGGAGCATGTCTCAGGGTGAGGGTTGTGTGTGATTATCCTCAGGTTGGATGTGGTGGGATGGGGACATCTGCAGGAGGAGGTGCAGACACTGTGGACCTGTGCACAGCTGAGCCATCTGCACCACTGTGGGCTCAGGAGGCCCAACCCAGGGGCTACAGATGGTTGTGTCCACCTTTCCATGGCTAGGGCCTGGCAAGGAGGGGCTCACACATGACTCCTGTTCGCCATGTTTTAGATGTAGCTGTAGCCATGTGTTTTTAGTCAGAGTGTGACTTGCTGTTGGGTAGAGATGTGGCCCCTTTTTCAACTACTAACTTCCCATCTTGTTGGAGTGTGACTTCTGTGTTATGGGGCATCTATTAAAGCCTGACACTCAAGCAGCCTGTTCAGAGCTTTGGTTTCCTTTGTGTGGAAGTGGGGGCCAGGCTTTGGTTTAGGGATCCTGTAGGCTAGACACATGGAACATCCCTCCCTGAAGGACACATAAACACACCAGGCAAAGCATTTGTTTTTTTAAGACAGAGTCTCAAGCAGTTGCCCTGGGTAGGGTGCCGTGGCGTTATAGCTCACAGCAATCTTTAACTTGGGCTCAAGCGATTCTGTTGCCTCAGTTTTTCTGTTTTTAGTAGAGATGGGGTCTTGCTTTTGCTTAGGCTGGTCTCAAACTCAGGAGCTCAAGCAATCCACCCACCTTGGCCTCCCAGAGTGCTAGGATTATAGGTTGTGAGCCACCACGCCTGGCCCAGGCAAAGCATTTCAACAAGAAGCCTTGGTGTTGCTGAGGGCTCTCAGAGTGGGTGCTAAGTCTGTGGGGTGGTGGTGGTGGCCATGATGGCTTTGATCTGGCATCTGCAAGAGCATGCATCTGCAGGCATCTAAGCCACCAGCTGGACCCAAGGGCAGTCACAGCTGAGTGAGGAGGGAGCCTGTGCAGCCATCCTTGTGCCAGAAGGGGCTACAGGGCACTCTAAGAACCTGAAGCAGTGGAGATCACAGACCTGCAGTCTGAAGTCTCCTCTGAACTGAAGTGCAGTTTGCAGTCACCCAGGACGAAGATGGGGAGGGTGCAGCTGCCAGGTGTGCTGGAGGGGAGAAAGACGGACATGGGTGAAGGCCCTACCAGTTGAGTGGTCGTGATCCAGTCACACCCCCACAGGCCTGGGAGCTGGGTGGGCCAACTCACATCTCCTGAGAGAGCTTCAAACTCTGGATGCCTCTAGCCTAGGGTGGTTTACAAGCAGGTGCCACTGTGCTGCTCTCAGCCCCACCCGCTGCTGCTTCTAATCTGACACAGAGACACTGGATCAGGCTTTGAGGCCAGTTTCCTCTCTGGCTGCAGCCAGACATGGGTGTCCATAGCCTGTGTGACCTGGAGCAGGAGCTGACACGGAATCAGTCTCCTGTGTGAGTAGGGTGTGCCCCTGGAACGAACATATGTGCCTGGCTCAAATACTCCCAGACCCTCCCCTGCTGTGGTCACCCAAATCACTTGGCAAGGTGTCCTCACCGCATAGTGGCAGCTGTGAGCATCCTGTCCTGAGGGTATGGCCAGGTTAGGGGTGAGTAAATGAGACAGAAAGGAAACGGGCTTGATATTATTTTAAGCTTGGGTGGCTCCAGAGAAAGACACCACCTGAGCTGTGTCCCTTAAGTGTCTTCAGGCCTGTCCAGGTGTTGAGATCTCAAAATAGTTTATTCATCTCAAACAAATGCACATTTTATTTTTTCTCTGTGTCTGTAAATTTAAAGTGTTGCACACAAAAACAATACTCTCTCTGTTGGACACACCAGATCAGTTTCCACAAAAGTGACCTTTGGTCCTTTTAAAAAGCCCCAGCTTTTAGGGCTTGGAAAACAAGGCCCCCTGGTGCACATGGCCTCGGGGCTCAGTTTGAGTTTTACCTCATCACCAACTTCAGGAGCACCCAGAGCTGTGAGAAGCTGGGGCAGAATTGTGGAAAATGCTGTCATGGTTTTTGTGTCTGTTTTAGTTTGTTTTGTCAAAAAAGCATGAAGTTCTGAAAAATGAGCTGTCATAGTTAGAAAAGAAGAAAGAGTAGCCAAAGTTGGTAGCATTTCCAGGAGCCTGGCAGACCCAGAATAGACCTTTTAGAGAAACCTGCCTCTAAGTCAGGCCTCAGAGATAAAACATCCCAAGAAGTGTACTTCATTGTGAAGTTACTGTCATCGTCATCTAATCCCCCACCCCCAGAAAACAACAAGCTCTGTTGTTCGTGTAGGAGGTAGTCAAGTGCAGCCATGAGAGGACATGCAGGATGGCTGAGGTCCTGGACAAGGCTTGCTACGCAGCCCCGGGGGGAGTGCCAGCTCTGGCAGGAACCAGGGAAAGGTTAAGCAGATAAGGTGAACCAGATAAGCACCATTGGCCACCCAGTTTAGGGAGGTGGTCCCTGGTTGCCTGGCACCTGGCCCTGGATGGAAGGCAGAGGAATGATCCTTTTGGGGTGTTTGGGCCAGATAAAGGAAGGGACTCTGGATAGTGTGAGTAGTGTGCACAGCAAAGGCACCATCTGGGCCTTTCTTATCTCTAAGTACTGGCTAAATCTAGAAAGAGCAGTCTCTCCCCTAGCCAGAAGGTTTTAAATGATATAGGAGAAAAAAGACACACAAAATACAATACCAAGAGCAAAGGCCAGCAGAAAAACAGGCTGTAGAACCAAATCCATGGATTTTCATATGTTGGAGTAAACAGACACATAGTATGAGATAAGTATGCTAAATATATTTAAAGAAATAGAGTAAGGAATTGAAATATGAGAAAGAAGAGGCTATAAAATGATCAAGCAGGTTTGAAAGGAGTTCTAGAAATAAAAATAGGATATTCCAAAGGGTAATCCAGGCGTGTATTTTCTGCCAACTTGGGGAGCTGTTTGGTTGAAGAAGTGCTTCTAGAATGCAGCCCAGAAAGACAAAGAGCTGGAAAATATGAAACAGGTGAGGAGACAAGGAGAAGAGAGAGAGAGTTTAAGATAATATTTATTTGGTGATTTAAGAGTAATATGAGGTAGAGGCAGTCTCCAAAGAAATATAGGCTGAGAACTTTCCAGAACTGATGGAAATCCCCAGTTCTTAGATTTAGGAAGCCAGTAGATTGCAAGTAATAAAAATAAAAAGCTCCAGCTAAACTTGGTGAAAGTGCAGAACCCCATAACAAAGAGAGGATCTTAAAAGTAGACAGGACAGAGTATCTTTAAAAAAGAAAGTATGTGGTTTATCAAAAGCCACAGTGAAGGCCAGAAAAAAAGTAAATAATACCTTCAAAGTACTGAGAGAAAAATAATTTCTGGCCTAGAATTGTATACCCAGAATATCTGTCATTCAAGAAAGAGGGCTAAATAAAGGCATTTTCAGACCACAAGCCTCCCCACAAAATTTGCCACCACCAGCACTCACTTGAAAATATTCTAAGGAATGACTGGGCAGAAGGGATCTTCTAGGGGAAGTTGGAAATGTGAGGAGGAATGAATAGGATAAAAGGTAAATATATAGATATATCTAAAACACTGAATCTAAAGGTTCCTGTTTACAATGCTTAATTTTGAAGTTTATAAAGCAGATGTCATACATGAGCTGGGGGGAGAGGTGCCTAAACTTTCGGTGTTCCAGAGTCCTGCTGGTTGGAAGGAGGGCACAGCTTTAAACCATGCCTCTGCTATGGAGGTTTATCAGAACTTTTGGATAACCTTTGAAAGAATAGAGATAAAATATAACTCTCAAACCATAGAGGAAGTAACATGGAATTTTAAGAAAAACTAGCCAGTCATGGTGGCTCATGCCTATAATCCCAGCACTTTGGGAGGCCAAGGCAGGAGGATCACTTGAAACCAGTCTGAGTGACATAGCAAGACCCCCTCTCTACAAAAATAAGAAAAATTAGCCAGCTGTGCTAGTGCACACCTGTAGTCCCAGCTACTTGGGAGGCTGAGGTGGGAGGATTGCTTGAGACTAGGAATTGGAGGCTGCCATGAGCTGTGATCACACCACTGCACTGTAGCCAGGGTGACAGAGCCAGGACCTTGCCTCT
>NW_003852680.1:623796-625741 GCF_000181295.1 Otolemur garnettii
TAGTTGGTAAATCAACAACAGTCAAGGCAGGACTGTAACAATGAAATTGACCAGCCTGGTTTGAAGTGCATTTGACCACTGCACTTCAATTGAAGACATAGTCCTACCAAAAACACATGGAATGTGTCTAAAAATGGACCTTATTCCAAGCCTGAATGTCTTAATGAATTCAATGACTTGGTTTCCCAGAGACCATAACCTTTAAACAACTCTATTAAAAGAAGCCACCATTATGAGCTAAGTTATATTATTCCTTACACAAAAATTTGTAGGTTGAAATCCTAACACCCAACACCTCAGAACATGACTTGTTACTTGGACATGGCATCTCTGAAGGTGTGAGTAAGTAAAAATGAGCTCACTAGGGTGGGCCCTAATCCTATAGCATTGGTGTCCTCCCAAGATGGAAAGATTAGGATCCAGACACACAGAGAAGCACCATTTGCAAGAACTCAGGGAAGCCTCAAGTTTATTACAAAGGACACAATCTCCAGCCCGTGTGGAGATGGGGCTGGAAGCTCCAGGCTTCAAACTGTGATTTGGTCCTCCTGGCAACCAGCCCTCTTCCTGAAGCTGTATGCCCTCCCCCCACCCCCCTCAAGAGTTGTCTATTAGAGCAAAAGATGCTCCTGTCACACAGAAAATATAAAGGGATCCAGGTGCTTCATGGCAGGGGCACCATATTTTGGTCATTATGAATAATGAGCACTTCTTTCCTAAGTCATCGTCACGGATATTTTTGTGGTGTCCTAATAGTCCAGTATCTGGTTACTGCACAGAGCAGCTCTGCTAGCTGGCTGATGGTGGAGTCGTGTGCATTTCCTTGTTCTTTTCTCGTCTTCTTTTTGCGTATATCCAGTCTTTCTAGCTAAGTCTTTGGGATTCTTTCCTTTTTCCATTAAGAAACTAAGAAATAGGCTTGAGGTAAATAACTGAGAGGAAAGGCTGAGACTGAGTGGGGTGGACATCCATCTTAAAAGACTGGCACTGTGACCTTGTGTCCCGGTGGGGGCTGAGGGAGGGCTGAGGAACCCTGGGGGTCCAATTTTGGATTATTAAAAAAAAAAAATCTCAGCTGCAGAAAGTGCAAGCTTTATAGCGAACACCCTCTGGCCATACACCAGTTGACCATCTACCTCCTCTGTGCTTGTCCCTTGGAGTGGCCATTGTGGGTCTCTTCTGCCCTCTTTGGTTTCTGATGCATTTCCAAATAAGCATCTCAGCCTTCAGTTTCCTCACCATACCATCAACATTCCTTGGCAGTTCATTCTTCCCCCTTGGAGGTGACTTAACATAACATGAAATGCAGAAATCCAACCAGAGAAAGCCAGCCCTGCTCTTCGCTGTAACTTGAAGCTTGTCTCCTCCAAAATCCATGTTGAAACTGAATTGCTATTCTTTCATTTTTGAATTTTTTATTGAAAAATTAGTTTAAAGACTGGGTCTTGCTTTGTCACCCAGGCTAAAGTGCAACGGCATGATCATAGCTGACTGTAAACTCAAGCGATCCTCCTGTCTCAGTCTCTTGAGTAGCTGGGATGTCTGCCCCATGCAAGTGATGGTGGTTGATTCCCTTGCACGAGCAAGCTGGGAGTGGTAGCCTTTGCCCGTTCTCATGCAGGTGGTCTGTCTGTATTTCTATACTCATGCAAGTCTCTTGTGGACATGCACTTGTATTTCTTTGCAGTAAATATCTAAGGGTGGAGCTCTGGGCCACAGGGCGGGTGAAGACTCAACAATGTAGAGTACTGCTATTTTCCTGAAGTGACTGTGTCCTTTTCACTCCTACCAGTGATGTGTCAAGGTTCTTGTTGTCCCACATCCTTGCCAACATTTGGCATTGTCACTCTTTCTAATTTTCATGTAGAGATTCAGTGTTTGAATTTTAACATCTTGGACGAATGCCTTGGCTTGGCAAACATGCAAGGAGAAGGGTCTTCCTGGC
>NW_003852680.1:626288-628408 GCF_000181295.1 Otolemur garnettii
ATCTTTCCAAATGAGAAGTTCCTTAGGGAAAGTAACAGACCATGTTGATGAAAGACCTGGAGGTTACTGGATTCTTGTCTACCCTTTTGTTGATTGATTCATTCATTTGTATTCATTTGACTATATGCAAATGAATGAATGAATCAGCTAGTTTTTTAGTAGGCTAAGGCTGGTCTTGAACTCCTGGGCTCAAGCAATCCATCCACCTTGGCCTCCCAGAGTGCTAGGATTATAGACATGAGCCACTTTGTGCAGCCTATATGTTTAATAATTAGAGATGGGGTCTCACTGTACAGCCCGGGATGGTCTTGAACTCCTGACCTCAAGTGATCTTCCCACCTTGGCCTCCCAGAGTGCTGGGATTTTAAGTGTGACTCACCATGGCTGGTCTCATCTGACAATTTACTGATAATTATAAAATACACAGTATATTTTATTGCTACAAGGTCTATGGTGAAAAATAAAGCAGTAAACCAGGATGTGGTGTATGTGGTAAGGACAAGGTATGTGTGGTGGGAACTGGGTATGAGGTGGGGACAGGGTGTATGTGGTGGTGAAAAGGTGTATGTCGTGGGGACAGAGTGTGTGTGGTAGGGATGGAGTATGTGGGGGGTGGGGACAGTGGTTGGGTGGCCAGTTGAATATGGGCAGTGTGCTGGGTGTTGGATTCATGAGCACACAGATGTCTGGGCCACTAAGACCATGGGAGAAAAAAGTGTTTGGCAGACACAGGGCTAGGTAGACTGGACACCTGCTCTAGGGTCTCGCTGGCTATGCCTTAGTCCTTCTGTGCCCCTGTGCTGGGCTGCTGGTGTTGCTGTTTTTTTAATTGAAACTTTTATTGCTGTAATAGCAGTTATTAGAAATAACAGGGAGAGATCCCTTGTTTACCTCATTTTTCCTAACAGTAGCTCTCTGCAAAGCTACTGTATCATTACCTCAGGAGGTGATGGGCTTTGATATGATCCCCAGTTTCATGTGTATTCAGGTGTGTTTTGTGCCACGCATTTTTATCACAGGTGGAGGCAGCTCTGTGTCTCCACTACCATCGCGATACAGAACATTTCTATCGCCACAAGGATCCCTTGTGCACTCTTTTCTACCCACACCTCTAATCTCTCTTATCCATAATCCCTGGCAGCCACAATCTGTCCTCCCTTTCTAAGATTTTGTTATTTCCAACGTGTTATGTACATGGACTCATACAGTAGGTAGCCTCTAGGATGTTGGCTTTTTTCACTAGTGTGATTCCTTGGAGAATTCATGCTATTGTGTGTGCCCATCATAAATTCCTTTTGATTTCTGAGTAGTGTTCCCTGGTATGCATACACCACAGTTTGTCTGACCATCTCCCCATTTATTGTGAATGGAATTGTGTCCCCCCCAACCCCCACATACAAATGAATAGATTTAACCTAAAACCTAGGACCTCAGAATGTGACCATGTTTGAAGATAGGGTGTTCATACAGGTGATTAAGTTAAAATGAGGTCACGGGTGGGCCCGAATCTAATCTGACAGATGTCCCTATAAGAGGAAATTTAGACCCACAAAGAGGCAACCAGGGGGACACGCACAGAGGAAAGGCACTGTAAGACAGTGTAAGGACACTGAAAGAAGGTGGCTGTCTGCAAGCCATGGAGAGAGGCCTCAGGAAGAGCCAACCGCACTGACACCTTGATCTCAGACTTCAGCCTCCAGGACTGTGAGAAAATCAATTTTTATTGGTTAAGACACCCAGTCTGTGGGACTTTGTTATGGCAGCCTGAGCAAGTTAAGGTACCATTGATATGACATGAAACTGCTATAAACATTTGTCTACAGTTTATTGTGTGAACACACATTTTCATTTCTCTGGGATCAATGCCCAGGAGTGCAACTGCCAGGCCATATGGTAATTGCATGTTTTGTTTTATAAAAAAAAATCCCAAGTGTCTTCCAGTTTGTCTGTCCCACATCACATCCCCACTGGGGAGGAGGGAGGTAGGGAAGAGAGAGAGAGAGACTGGTTTCTCCACATCATCACCAGCATTTGGGGTTGTCACTAACTTTTTAATTTTAACCATTTTGATGGACATGGAGTGATCTCTCATTGTTACTTAATTTGCATTTCCCTGATGG
>NW_003852680.1:628941-632556 GCF_000181295.1 Otolemur garnettii
TTTTTAATTTGTTTTAAATTTCAGAATATTATGGGGGTGCAAATGTTTTGGTCACATAGATTGCTTTTGTACTGGTTCAGTCAAAGTTGTTAAGTGTGCCTATCACCCAGATAATGTGCATTGTACCCGTTAGGCATGATTTTACCCATCTACTCCACTTACTTGATTTCCATTGAGTTTTGCTTCAATATGTGCACATGAGTGCTGATCAGTTATTTCCAATTTAATAGTGAGTACATGTTGATATTTGTTTTTCCATGCTTGTGGTACTTCACTTTGGAGAATGGTCTCCAGTTTCATCTGGATTGTTGCAAAAGGTATTAATTCATTTTTCTTTTCTTATTTTTTTTCTTCTTAATATGGGTGGCACAAGGGCAGATAATAATTCATTTTTTATGACTGAATAGTACTCCATGCTGTATATATACCACATTTTATTAATCTACTCACAAATTGGTGAGCTCTTAGATTTTGAGTATATATTCTGATACTAACCCTTTGTCAGATACTGGTGATTCTCATTACTCGGTGTTAGTTACGTTCAATAAAGTCACTACAAATGATGCCAAATTAGCAAATCCTTGGGGAAATACAGTTTTGGTTCCTGTGAGCCTCTGGTCTTAACATTTTTTTTTTTTTTTTGCAGTTTTTGGCCAGAGGTGGGTTTGAACCCGCCACCTCTGGCATATGGGGCTGGTACCCTACCCTTTGAGCCATAGGCACTGCCCTGGTCTTAACATTTTTATCAACGGATCATTACATACCTTGCTTTATGTGTGTTTCTGTTTAGAGACTCCTATTTAATACAAATTGTAGATTCATTCCCATGGAGGTGATGGCCAACTCATGCTGAATGAGGCTCAACTTGTATTTCTCTGTAAGGCACACCACAGCCTTCTTGCACTCAGGGACACCAGTGCTGTGCTGGGAGGCCATTGTAAACAGCAAAATCACCACCAAAAAGCACAAAAATTTGGAAAATGTGGCACAAAATAGACCATGAAATGACACTTTTTCACGGTATCAGACAAAACCAGAAGGCAGGTGTTCCCTCGCTCAACCCCAGTGGAGAGAGTTTTTGTCTGGCTACTCAAATTTTTCAATGCTCTGCCAAAGTTCACAAATAACTCTGCAGATTTTTAATAGGGATGAGGCCTTGAAGAATTAATTTGGGGGCTACAAATGAGTTTTAGTGTGCAGATTCCCAAATACAGAATGCACGAGTAACTATAATGGACCATATGTGGTTTGCAGATGTCTTCTCCCAGTCCTTGGGATGTTTCACATCCTCTTCACCAGGGCTTTCACAGAACAGTGCTTTGAAAATTTGCATGGGGTCCATTTGATCAGATTTCTCTGCTCTAGGTGTCAATACAAGAACTCTTTGCCTAGCCCTGGATTCTAAAGATTTTCTTCTATGTTTTTTTCTCCTAGTTTTATAATTTTACATTTTCCATTTAAGTTTGTGGTCCATTTTTTTTTAAAGTTGCATAATAGATGGACCTATTTTGGGGCCATAGTGATAATTAGCATATTCATATAGTTTGTACAGATCTAATTGGTGTAACTGAGATATCTAGCACCTTAAATATTGGTCTTTTCTTTATGCTAGTAACATTCTAATTGTTCTCTTCTGGCTACTTTGAAATGTTCAATAGATAATTGTAAACTATCGTCACCCCACTGATCTATCAGAGTACAGTGGCATCATCATAGCTGACTCCAACCTCTAACTCCTTGGCTTTAAGCAATGTTCCTACCTCAGCCTTCCATGTAGCTGGGACTGCAGGTGTGTATGTGTCACCACACCTGGCTGATTTCTTGTAATTTTAGTAGGGATGAGGCCTTGATCTTGTTCAGGGTGATCTTGAACTCCTGACCTCAACTAATTCTTTCACCTCAGTCTCCCAGAGTGCTAGGATAATGGGAATGAGCCACCCTGCCTGGCCTAAATATCCCCTTCTTATGAGAACACCAGTTATTGGATTAGGGCCCACCCAATGACTACATCTTAACTTGATCACACCTACACAGACCCTACCTCTAAATAAGGTCTCATTCACAGGTTCTGGGCACCTCAACATTTCTTTTTTGGGGGATGCCACTGAACCCATAGTAGGCATGAGGTAGCGATCTGGTTTTCATTTCCTCAGAAGATAACCAGTTGTCCAGAACATTCTTCCTACTTTTCTGCAGGGTTATCCTGGTGTCTGAATGTGTGAAGGCCTATTTCCAGACTCTTTACACTTCCCCCAGCCTGTTTATTTACCCCTGAGCCACCGTTTAAGTTATTATAGCTTCTTGAGAAATTCCTGAGCACTTTCTCAGCAAAGTCAAGAGTTAATGGTAGAAAGTAGAGGCTGATTCTTGCTTGACATTTTTCTATTTTATTTTATTGAGACAGAGCTTCAAGCTATCACCCTGGGTAGAGTGCCGTGGAGTCACAGCTCACAGCAACCTCCGACTCCTGGGCTTAAGCGGTCCTCTTGCCTCAGCTTTCTGAGTAGCTGGGACTATAGGCACCCGCCACAATGCCCGGCTATTTTTTGGTTGTAGTTGTCATCATTTGGCAGGCCCAGGCTGGATTTGAACCCACCAGCTCTGGTGTATGTGGTTGGCCCCTTAGCTGCTTGAGCTACAGGCACCATCCTTGACATTTTTCTATGTCCTCCATCTTCTTAACTCTCCTAGAAGCACTAACCCTGACCATGGCCACTGGAGCTAGTGGTGGTCACACAAAAGCCCTGGGCAGCTCTGTGCTGTGTCCTACAAATGATTCTGTCCAGAGTTTCTCCTAGCATAGCCATGGGACAAGAAGACAATGATAGGATGTCACGTGAGCTGATCCTCAGAGCCTAATGTCCAGGAGAACATGAGTTGAGATCTTGACATTTCTCTGGAAGACCAAAGAAGCAGGGATGGATCTGAGTCATTATGTAGCAAAAAGTCAGAGCTGTGGGAAGAGCCACTTTCTCACCAGGATGGAATTGCAAGATTGCCAAATTAAGTCACCCAGTTAATTGGGGCCCTTAATTTCTACTCCAGGAATTTGTGCAGTCCCAATCCTATTCCTTTCAGGGAGAGATGGCAGCTGTTGAGGGCAGGAGGTTGTACCATGTTCCATGCGACTGTCAGTCCCTGTGGGTTCTAATTTTAAACTATGACAGAAAGAGAGAGAGAAGGCTCATGCTGCTAACTATGAAACAAGGGTGCCTGAAAAGAATTTTTATTTGGGGGGGGGGGACATGTCAAGAAGAGTATTTACAAGCATTTTCAAAATTTTAGCAAGTATTTTGGTCCACTTATTTTTTTTTTTTTTTAGAAGAAGGAAAGAGAACTTTATTAATTTGCCATCAAATGAGAAGATTATCAGACTTCCATCTTAAAGTACTAATGTTCTGCTTCTGAACAGAAGGGGAAATAAAAAAGCTTTTTTTTTTGGCCAGGGCTGGGTTTGATCCTGCCACTTCTGGTATATGGGGCTGGTGCCCTGCTCCTTGAGCTACAGGCACGACCCAATAAATTTTTTTTTTTTTTTTTTTTTTTTGAGTTGAGGCAAGAGTCTCATTATGTCACCCTTGGTAGAGTGTTGTGGTGTCACAGCTCATAGCAACC
>NW_003852680.1:634730-637034 GCF_000181295.1 Otolemur garnettii
AAAAAAAAAAAAAAAAGAAGAAGAGGTTATATATTGTATTACTTTATCTTGAATCTGGGATCCCACTGTCTCCTTGTATCCATTGTTTTTGGTGAGAAATCATGTGTTAATCTCATTGGACTGCCCTTGCACGTTATGGGCTGTTTTTCTCATGTGTTTGTTGGTGAGCTTAATAGTGTACCACATGTCTCTAAGGCTCTATTTATTTTCCTCATTCTTTATGCTGGATTGCAGAGTCTCCATCAATCTATCTTCAAGCCATAGATTTTTTTCTTCTTCCAGTTAAAAATCTAACACTGAGCCCCTCTAATGAATATTTAATTTCATTTATTATACTTTTCTACTTCAGAATTTTCATTGCATTATTTTTATAATTTCTATTGCTTTATTACTATTCTCTATTTGATAAGACATCAGCATCATACCTTCCTTTTTTTTTTTTTTTTTTGAGATAGAGTCTCACTCTGTCACCCTGAGTAGTGCTATGGTATCATAGCTCACAGTAACCTCAAACTCACTCTTTTTTTTTAAATTTTGCTTTCAATTGGCTTTCAATCTTCTTAGTTTGAATGTTTTTTTTTTTAATTTTCTCTCTCTCTCTCTCTCTTTCTTTCTTTCTTTCTTTCTTTTCTTTCTTTCTGAGACAGAGTCTCACTTTGTGGCCCTCAGTAGAGTACTGTGGCATCATAGCTCACAGCAACCTCTAACTCTTGGGTTTAAATGATTCTCTTGCCTCAGCCTCCCAAGTACCTGGGACTACAGGCACCTGCCAGAACGCCCAGCTTTTTTTTGTTTGTTTTGGTAGAGATGGGGTCTCACGCTGGTTCATGCTGGTCTTGAACCTCTGAGCTCAGGGCAGTCCACCCGCCTTGGCCTCCCAGGGTGCTAGGATTACAAGCATGAGCCACCACGCCTGGCCTCAAACTCAAACTCTTGCCTCAGCCTCCTGAGTAGCTGGTACTACAGATGTGCACCACTATACCCCCCAGCTAATTTCTTCTATTTTTAGTAGAGATGGGGTCCTGCTTTTGCTTAGGGTGATCTCGAACTCTTGGGCTCAAGCAATTTACCTGCTTTGGCCTCTCAGCGTGCTGGGATTATAGGCATGAGCCACATTCTTTAAATGTGGTTTTCCTAAGATTTTTGAACATAAGCAAAGTAACTGCTTTGAAATCTTTGTCTGCTAAGTCCAACATTTTGCCCTAGGGACATAAGTTGCTCTATTTTTTAAAAATTTTATTTATTTGTTTTTTGAGACCGAGTCTCACTATGTCATTCTTGGTAGAGTACCATGGCATCACAGCTCACAGCAACGTCAAACTCTTGGGCTTAAGCAATTCTCTTGCCTCAGCCTCCCAAGTAGCAGGGACTACAGGTGCCCACCACAATACCTGGCTATATTTTTGGTTGAGTTGTCGTTGTTGTTTGGCAGGCCTGAGCTGTGTTCGAACCCACCAGCTCTGGTGTATGTGGCTGGCACCCTAGCTGCTGAGCTACAGGTGCTGAGCCTCCATTATCTTTTGGTTAGGGGCCATTTTTGTTATTGATTCCTACTAGATATTCATCCCAAAGAAAGGAAGTCAGTATACACACAAATATGCACTTGTGTGTATATTGCAGTAGCCAAGATAAGAAGTCAACCTCAGTGTCCATCAATGGATGAATGGATAAAAAAAATGTGGTATCTATACACAGTTGGAATAACATTCAGCTATTAAAAAGGATGATATCTTGTCATCTGAAGCACTATTGTTGAAACTGGAGGTCATTATGTTAAGTAAAGTAAGCCAGGCCCAGGATTCATTCTGAGGACAGCCTTTGAGGTGTGTTCTGACCCCAGGAGGTTCTTACCAGCTATCTCTTTCTGTGGTTCTTTCTGGTGAACTATCTGGCCTATGGAGCAATTTTTTTTTCTTTTGAGACAGAATCTCAAGTTGTTGCCCTGCATGGAGTGCTGTGGCATCACAGCTCACAGCAACCTCAAACTCTTGGGGTTAAACTACATGTGCTTGCCACAATCCCCAGCTATTTTTCTGTTGCAGTTATCATTGTTGCTTTAGCTGGTCTGGGCTGGATTTGAACCCACCAGCCTCAGTGTATGTGGCTGGCGCCTACCCACTGAGCTTGGGGCGCCGCCAAGAGAAGCAATTATTTTCTTTTCTTTTCTTTTTTCTTTTTTTTGAGACAGGAACCTCAAGCTGTCCCCCTGGGTAGAGTCCTGTGGCATCACAGCTCACAGCAACCTCCAACTCCTGGGCTCAAGCGAGTCTCCTGCCTCAGCCTCCCAAGTAGCTGGGACCACAG
>NW_003852680.1:637524-639177 GCF_000181295.1 Otolemur garnettii
ACTTCCTTTCCCTTTTGGCAAAATCTCCGAGTGAGTTTTCAGGATAGTGGTAGCCTCTGGTCTTCTTGGTTTGCTTCAAAGATCTGGTATATATTTCCCAGTATGCCACAGGTTCTAAACTGTTTCAGTGACTCAGCTGTGGGCTTTCTATTGAGGCTTGGTGGTGTGCAGACTTGGTTTTCAGTATAATTTAGCAATTTTGCCTTCAATCTATCAAGTTAAATGTTAGATTTAACTAACATCTATCTATCAGTTAAATGTTATTTAATCCTTCAAAAATCTGTAAGAAAACGCTCTTATGAGGAGGCTACATGCGGGCATAGCCTTTTCCATAACTAGTTTGATAGTTGGTTTGGTTCTCTCTCTTTTTTTTTTTTCTTTTTGCAGTTTTTGGCCAGGGCTGGGTTTGAACTCACCACCTCCAGCATATGGGGCCGGCACCCTACTCCTTTGAGCCACAGGTGCCGCCCAATTGGTTTGGTTCTCAGTGTCGTGTTTATGTTGCCCCTGAGATACCAACCAACATTTTGTCTAAGACAAGCCCTATCTGAGAGCTATTAGTGTTGCACTGTGGACCTTTAGACCTTGCTCCGATTAATTGTAGAATAAAAGAATTGTCAAGTTTGGTTCATGCTGGGGTTGCTAAGGAAGGAAGTTATCAAATTGCTTGCCCCAGATTGATGACACACAAACACACACATAGACAGACACACACCTGTTTGAGTGAGACAGACAGACAGACACACACACACACACCTGTTTGAGTGGAAGCCAGGCATGGCCGACTTGCTCATGGAAGGGACAGAGTTGGGTGTTACTTGAAGCCCAGGCCCTCTGGCTGGTGATGGAACTACCCTCTGCTGTCTAGGAGCTCATGCCATCTTAGGAGCAAAGCCAGTGTCTAAGACCTGGCTTTCTTTGGCTTAGGTAGGATTTTAAAATGAAGCAAAGGCTTTTCCTACACACTTGGCATATCCTAGAGACAGAGCCCTTAAGACCACAGTCAGAAACCATGAGGGTGATTTTAAAAGACATGAGTATTTTTATTTTATTTATTTATTTATTTTTTCACATCAGACGGGTAATGTGCTGACGTCGTAACAAGATTTGTGGGAGGCACATCTCATGAATGGGCATGAAAACGCTTATGAACTACAAAAGGATCAAAAAAGACATGAGTATTGCAAAATGAAAGCCCTCTGCCGAGGCAGCGTACAGTTGGTATGATGAAGAAACGTGCTCACTGACACAGAGGGTCACTTGCTTAGGAAAGTGTCCCAGGGGATTGGGGTTTTCAACATCCCTGCCCTTGGTTCACACCTCTTTGTCCCCAGATCTGCTGTCTTTTCATTCGTGACAAAAGCTTGGCAAGACCATCTTTGCAAAGACAATTTCATTTTTCTTCTGAAGCTCAGCCAGAATTACCCCAATGCTTTGGAGGAACCAGACTTCAACGTGTTGAGCAGCATGGCTCCTGTTTTGCCCAATGGGCATGGACCCTCTGATCATCTCTATGTTAACTCTTCCTTCCTCCCCCAGTTCTCTTTATCACGGTAAAATATACATAACATGAACCATTTTTCAGCGTAGGGTTCAGTGACATTCAGGACATTCATGTTACTGTGCAACTATCACCATCATCCATCTCCAAAC
>NW_003852680.1:641955-644252 GCF_000181295.1 Otolemur garnettii
ATTTTACTAGGGGAAGTTTACTTGTGGTGGTCACCAGAGGCTGGGGGTGAAGGTGGGGAGACGATCTCAAAAGGGATATATTTGTTTTGGGTGGTGGAATCTCTGATGATGGGGGTTGTTGGTATGATGGTCATGGCCAGTGAGCAACAGGCATTGAGGGCACAGGATACTCTGAGCACCAAGTTTCCAAACTGGCAAACAACCCTGGATTCAGAAAGAACAGATGAGTGATGGCATCCTGTATCCTCTCTATAGGGCATACGAGGCCAGATATTGAGTACTCTAATGGGTTAGAATCATCATATTCACTAAGCACATGGGACAGTCCTCCAGGCAGGGGAGATCCAGGGGAGAATGCAGAGGTTGGAGGACAAAGACTAGGGAGGAGAATGACCTGTGAGGAGGAGTTGTCACAGCCCAGAAGAGGAAAGAAGAGGAGGCTAAGTGGTGAGGAGGAGTCACAGCACAAGGGAGGACAGAAGAGCAGCTGTGAGGAGTCACAGCCCAGGGCAGGACAGAGGAGGACGAGGAGGAGAGGGCTGAGACAAGGGGGAGGGTTATCTATGAGGAGGAGGAGGTGTCACAGCACATGGAGGACAGAGGAAGGTTTGGTCACAGGCCATGATGTACTGATTGGGGTCCTTGATCTGCACCGTCAAACTTGATTCTTCCAGGTTGTTGAGCCCCTCTTGGGCTCCAGGCCCTTGTCTTGGATTCCGTTTCTCCTGGATGCAGAGGCAGGGTTGCTCTGGGCTGAGTTGGGCTTCCTCTCCAGAGGGTGTGCTGGCTGGCAGGGCTGAGCCCCCCACTCAAGGCCCATGTTGTGGGTGCAGGCAGCACAGCCTCCATCCTGTAAGCCTTCCAGGCCTGGTGTGCAGGCTTGTCCAGTAATGAGTGTGAGAATACCAGCTTCACTTCAACAAAAGCCAGGATGGGACCTAGCCCAGCTATCAGAGCCTCTAGTTGTTGGGGTCTCAGGGGCCTGGGCTTCCACGTGAACATTGGTAACTAAAGAGAGAACCAACATTTGCTTTTCCTAAATCAATTATCGGCCTCCCTTTTGCCCTGGTGACCAGACAGTGGCTCTGTGAACCTCTCTACAGAGGATTCTGGCTAGGAATGGTGAATGACCACTTCTGGGCTCCCATCCATAGTATCCTACAGCTTATGATGGTATAAATGAGACTCTAGGTTTCCTCCTGTGGGACACAGCCCCTGGAAGCTCTGTAGTGGGAATATCTTGCTTTCTTTAACACATATATTACTGGGAAGAAATATGAAACCAGAGGAGTCTTATGGATTAAAAAATGTGGGAGAGAGATAAACAAGCCAGACTGATGGTGTATGTTCTTTGGAGCCTCTGATTGGAGACGCAGGGGAAAGAACTGCAGACAGAATGATAAAGGGAGGCCGAGACTTGCTTTGGTCGGTGGCCTGGCTAAACTTTACTGATTATCTTATATACTTTCAAAAATTCAGTAAGAATTGAACACATATACAAAGAAGTGAAGTAACATTAGGAAGCTACCATTTAAGATTACAATTTAGTGTGAAGGCTGAGGAACACATATACAATTGATTTTGTTTAGGGTAAAAACATAAGAGAGACTGGCTGTCTGTCCTTGCTATCCCAAATCTAAGCTAGGGATTATGATGTTAATGAAGGAGGAAGACAGAGAACAGAACCCAATGCTCAAAGACCGGTATGTTCACTCCCAGCTTCGAGAGAAACCCTGGCTGATTCTCCACAATCTCTTAGAGAGTCATTCTGCATATTTCTGCATATCTATAGGCAGGTACAGACGCTAGATCTTCAAAGAAGTGCTTCTCAGAATCAATCTCCTGGGGGAGCACATTGAAGCGCATTGAACTGTCATGTCTGAGCAAGGGATGTTTATCTCCTACACCAGACCATGCTGGATGATGGTGCTCAGGTGGGTTCTTGGGATGAGGGCATAGTTAAGAGGGCTGGGCAGGCAGGGGCAGCTCCTGGGGGTTCTAGGGGCTCAATTCCTCCAGGAGGATGTTCATGGGGCTGGCCAGCATGGGTGTCCACTGTGCATAATCCACTGTCCTGTTCTGGGAGGCTGTGGGGCACAACACCATGCATGCACAATCCATGTACACACGTGCAGCCATGCACACGCACTCATGCAACCACCAGGAATGCATGCGCACACATGGATACACACATGCACATATGGAGCCAAACAGGCATGCTTGCACTCACGCAGAAACATGCACATATGTAGCCACATAGACATGCATACACAAGCATGCCTGCCCGTGAAGTCAGA
>NW_003852680.1:644397-645710 GCF_000181295.1 Otolemur garnettii
GCATGCAGACACTCTTTGACACCACTGTGGCTCCCAAGGCCCATGTCCCCAAGGAATGGGCTCTCTTTCTCACCTTTTCCTCTCACTGGCACTATAGAGTGAATGTGTCCTCCCCCAAATATACAGGTTGAAATCCTCAGCCCCAAGGTGATGGTATTAGAAGGTGGAATGTTTGGGAGGATGATTACATCATGAGGGCCCCCATGATAGGTTTAATGTCTTTAAGAAATGCCAGAGAGACCCTCACCCTCTTTCCACCATTTGAGGACATGAGATGTTGGCCATCACCCAGGAGACGGTGTCTCCATAGGCCGGGGTACACACTCGAGGACACAGATCCCTGTTGCTGGCTCAGGGATGGAACTGAAGCATGGAGGCAATGATCAGGTCTACCCCCAAACTCCCAGAGTCCCCTCTTTCCTTCAATCACTTGGAGCTGTCCTCTCACACCCGGCTCTGGGCCCCTACCTAGCTGGCCCCTTCTCTGCATTCCCTGGGGCCAGAAGTTAGGATCAGCTCAGTGACACATCTGACAGCAGGTGTCTCCAAGGTATGGGGTGTAGGGGGCCTGCCTGAGTTCTGCTCCGGTTCTCCACACCTTCAGCTGAGTTCTCCTCCTTCAGACATAGTCCTCCCTGGGTAAAGCCTGTCTTCCTCCCGAGTGAGGCCTACCCAGCATCCCTGCCTTGGGGCTGGGTTCTCCAGGGACCCTCCAGTCCAACATAAAGATGCCTCAGAGACTCAGCCAGGCTGCGTGCTACAAGGAGGGGCTGGGTGGGCTGTGATAGCAGTGCAAGGGACCTGGCTATCACAGGAGTGGTGGACCAGGGCGTGTGAGCGGCTGCTGTCTTCCACCTTCCCCTGCCAGATCCCAGGGCACTCAGATGTAGGGCCCTGGAGGAGGGGTCCAGGTCCCGCTTGGAGTAGCCTTGGATACCCCTCTGGAGTGGTCTTAGGGAAGGGTCTTAGTGTTTCCAGGTTCCCTTGGGGTAATCTTGAATCTCCCTAGAGGTGGTCCCAAGTCCTTTTTGGGGTGGTCCCAGGTACCCAGGCCCTTTCCTGCCCTACACTCCAGGATGCTGGCCTAAGGATGAGGCTAGGCCAGCTGTGACCACCCCCGCCAGCATATGTCATTGCAGGAGGACACAGGCGTCCTTCTGCCCCTGGCTGTGGCCCTGAGCATCTGCCCTTTGCTCCTCCTGGGGCCGAGGGTGAAACTGAATCCTGGATAGTGACACCGGGTCTATTTTGGAGCTGGGCTGGGCCAGCCTGACTGGTGGTGGGGGTGGGGTGGGGGCGGGCTTAGCCTTCTC
>NW_003852680.1:645780-648139 GCF_000181295.1 Otolemur garnettii
TCAGTCCTGGGCACTCGGAGGGAGGTGAGACCCAGCAGCCCCTGACCCACCACCTGGGCACTGCCCAGAGCCCTCCGTAAAGAGAGGTGAGGAGGTAGAGAACCCAGCAGGGTTGGGGGAGCTATCCTATACCCCTGGAGGGTGGCTCAGTTGAAGGTTGGGGAACCGAAGGACCTTCAGAGTCTGCCTAGGCTGAGCAGCTCCCTACCACAGGGCTTGGGCTCCAGCCTCTGCCTCATCAGTGACCCAGAGCTAGGCCCCCATGTGAGAGAAGAGCCGCCTGCCAGGCTGGGGGCTAAAGGATGTGCTGGGACCAGGGTAATGCACCCACCGCCTAACAGCCCCCCCCCCCATGAGCTGACCACCACTCCAAGAGCAGCATGGGGGTCTGGCTGGCCCTGCCCCCAGCTCTGCTGAGATGGATGCCTGCTGACAGCTGGGGCTATTTTGGGCCTGTTGGCTCAGCGCTGGGGACAGCCAGAGGGGCACTGACACCTGACTCCAGGAAAGAATTTCCCCTGGAGTGCGGGAAGCCCACAGGGGGTCTAAGGTGAGGCACAGGCAGCCTTAGGGAGCTGCCCTTGGAAGTCTGTTCTGGAAGGGCATGGAGGGGTTGGAAAGCAGGTCACCACTGGAGTCCATGCTGTTGGGGTGATGGGAGAGAAGGGGAAGGCAGCTGCAGATCTGTCAGGCTCTGCAGGCCTACTCTCACTCTGGGCTCTCCCTGAGAGAGCTGCCAGGGTCCCTGGAGGGCCAGAGAGTGGCAAGTTCTGTAAAGTTAGGGTAGAAGGGCCATGAAGGGGGCTGAGAATGTCTACCCCAGGTGTGTGTGTGTGTGTCCTGAGCCCACCACAGGGCCAGAGAGAGGCACTTTTCTGGCAGGCTGGAGGTAGAGGTCTCCCCTTCCTGAGGAGGCACCTGAAATGCCCACAGTGTCTGTATGTCCTGCAGCCTCCAATCCAGAATGTGCCAGGGTGGATTTCCTGGGAGTCCCTGGGGAGGCTTTGGGTGGGTCTTCTTCCCCCTCCCAGCCTGGCTGGTGTTTCTTCATCTGTGATATGAAGAAACCACCAAGAAAGGAGAGCAGCTCCCTTGTCCTCTCTGGCCTCAGGCCTGCTGACTGATGGGGATGGTTGCTTGATAGGGGCGCCAAGACCTTCCTTCTGACCTATCGCCTGCTCATGGGCCTGCCACCACATGGCTATATGCTGATGGTGGGAATGAAGGCCCTGGGGCCTCAGCACTGTTCCTGGTGGCCTAGGGGGACTATAGGGTCTCCATTCAATATTGCCAGGTTAGGCTCTGGGCACCTGCCAAAGGCTGGGAGCTCCCTTCCCCACTCCTGGGTCTTCTGGAGCAGAGTGGCTGCCTATAAGTGCTGCCTCATGTGTCATTCTACTGTCACTGGCTGGACCAGCTGAAGGCTGGGGAGAGAGGATGCCACATTTTGCTTAGAGGGAACCCAGACTGACCACATGGTTTGGGGGACTGCTGAGGAGAGCTCAGGGTATGTGGAAAGTTGATGTCAAAGTAGCCCCTTGAGACCTAGGAGGTGCTGGTGGAGGATAGCTCTACAAGAGGCTAAACTCAGTCACTTGTCACCACTGTAGGTGGCCCCCTGCCCAAGTTCTCTCCAGCCCCAGAGTCATGCTGTGGGTGGAGGGTGGCTGGAGGTAGAGGTGCTGACTGCACAGTGAGTCAGCAGACTGGCACCAGCTGAGTGCAGCCTAGCCCTGCTCTGGGCTCAGGCTCCACAAGGGGATTAAGATGGATTAGTTACCTGAATCACAGGACCAGGAGCTGGAGGGCCCTGGGAACATCAACCTAGGTCAGCCCACAGTGAGCAGCCCAGGCCCAGAGATGGAGGCTCTGGCCTTAGGGAAGGTATGGTGAGGTGCCCTGGGGGATAGTCGTATCTGCCCAGGGATGGAGGCAGTCAAAGCATGTCATGCCTGTGGGGTCCACTCACACTTGCTATTCTTATGGAAGAGCCAAGTCTTGTCTCAACACACCTGTACTGGGGGCTGGCCAGCTGGGTCTCAGCCTGGGGTGGGGTGCTCAGCTGGGGCATCACCTGAGGCTGTTGGTACTGATGGTGCCCAAGAAGACCCAGGTGTCCAATCCCATTCCTGTAGTGTGTCCAGCTGGTCAGTGGCAGCTGAGCACTCTGGAGTGACCAAGTCACTGGCAATACCCTTGCCAGGTTGTGTTCAGCTGGCCCTGCCCTGCTGGTCTCAGCTGGGAGGTTTCTAGCTCTTCCAGGTGGATGTTTCAGGCATTGCCAACTCCAGGCTACAGGGATCTTCCAGCTGTCCTCCCCATCTATGCCACTGCCCTGGCCCTCCCCACTGGGATCCTG
>NW_003852680.1:650180-653362 GCF_000181295.1 Otolemur garnettii
GCGGCTGCAAGACCTGGAGGTGAGGGAGAAGGAGTCCGCCACGTTTCTGTGTGAGGTGCCGCAGCCGACCACGGAGGCCGCGTGGTACAAGGAGGAGACGCGGCTGTGGGAGAGCGCCAAGTACGGCATTGAGGAAAAGGGCACTGAGCGCCGGTTGACGGTGCGCAATGTCTCGGCTGATGACGACGCTGTGTACATTTGCGAGACCCACGAGGGCAACCGCACTGTGGCTGAACTCGCTGTCCAAGGCAGGCGGGATGGGCAGGGGCGAGTGGGCAAGGGGCAGGGGGGAGTGTGCAGGGGCGAGCTGGAGGCCGGGTCCGACCAGCCCAGCCTTCTTCCATCCACTCCAGGTAACCTTCTCCGAAAGCTCCCTCGGAAGACAGCAGTGCGCGTGGGGGACACGGCCATGTTCTTTGTGGAGCTGGCCATCCCCGAGGGCCCAGTCCGATGGCTGAGGAACCAGGAAGAGGTGGTGGCCGGGGGCCGCGTGACCATCACTGCAGAGGGCACGTGCCACACGCTGATCATCTCCAAGTGCAGCCTAGAAGATGTGGGGGAGGTGGCCTTCCTGGCTGGTGACAGCCGGACATCCACCCAATTCTGCGTGTCTGGTGAGGGCAACCTGGGGAGTGATCTTTGGTTGGTGTCCTTTCCTTTTTGGCCTTCAGATCAGCTCTCTGGGTCCAGCCTGTTGCTGGGAGGACCACGGAGAAGGTGGGGAGAAGCCAAAGCCCAAGGTGCCCAAACTTGGCCTCTCCCCAGAGGTCTAGGCACCCTTCTCACTATAATCAGAGACGTGGCTTCAGATCCTGAGTAGGGGACTGTGAGCCTCTCTGACACCTGGTGATCCAGACTCCCAGAGTAGCATGCACTAGGAGGGCTGGGGGTTCTGTAACACCCACTCTGGGTGACTCAGACCTAGAGCCTAGAGAGGGGATGCCTAGCCAGTGATCTTGTCCCACTTTTCACTCAGCCCCCAGGAAGCCACCACTGCATTCCCCTGTGGACCCCATGGTAAAGACCAGGACAGAGAGTTCTGTGACCCTCAGCTGGTCCCCACCAGCCTATGGGGATCGCCCTGTCACCATCGATGGCTACCTGGTGGAGAAGAAGCGGCTTGGCACCTACACCTGGAGTCGGTGCCACGAGGCAGAGTTGGTAGCCACACCTGAGCTGACCGTGGCTGGTGTAGTGGAGGAGGGGGACTTCCAGTTCCGGGTGTCAGCTATCAACAGCTTTGGCCAGAGTCCCTACCTTGAATTCCCGGGTACCATCCACCTGGGTAAGTGGGGCCTCTTGGTGATGGCATTCGCTGGCCTGGCCCTGAATTTCCTAGTTCCTGAGGTGTGGCTCAGCTTCAGTTGAGGCCAGAGTGACTGCATAGAATCTCTTCTATGGGGTGGGGGGATGCTAGGGTCCTGCTTCTGGTGGAGCCTCGTTGGTTGGAAGGAGAGGGGACCCTGACACAGGTAGAAAGGATCCTGAGACACCTTCCCTGGGAGCCTGCCTATCTTCAGCACTCTAAGGAACCAGGATTCAGCACTGCCCCACCATGGCGGGTTCATGGGATCCCAGAGGGATCTCTGGATGGCTGTCACTTGTTCCTGCTCCTTTGTGAGCTTGACTTGTACTTCTACCATCTTCATGTGTGCTGGCTGGGCTTCCTGGAGAAGGGGGCATTTGGGTCCAGGCTTTGGAGGAAGAGGAGGGAAAGGTAGAGACCCCTCTGTGCACACCCTGCTCCCTGGCTCTGGCTCCTCCCTCACGCGGCCTGCTCTGCAGTTCCCCAGCTGGCTGTAAGGACACCCCTGAAGGCAGTGGAAGCGGTGGAGGGTGGCGAGGTCACCTTCTCCGTGGACCTCACGGTGGCTTCAGAAGGCGAGTGGTTCCTGGATGGGCAGGCCCTGAAGGCCAGCAGTGTGTATGTGATCCACCACGACCGAACCCGGCACACACTCACCATCCGGGGAGTACCGGCCAGCCTGCATGGGGCGCAGCTCAAGTTCGTGGCCAATGGCATCGAGAGTAGCATCAGGATGGAGGTCCGAGGTAGGCAGGGTGAGGGTGGGGGACCTGGCCTGGGACCCTGAGCCTCATTTCCTTAAGGGCAGGTGTGGAATGGGGGTCACTTTCAGGAATGGTAAGGTGGTGGGTGTTCAGGGAGCTTGCCTCAGACTGAGTGGTGGCATTACTCACAGGTGTGTGTGGAGAAGGGCTGGGGCTGCAGGGGCTCCACTCTTGTCAGTCTCTCCACCTCTGTCTCCATCTCTCTCCTCATCCCCTCTATTGCCCATTCCCCTCCCCCATCTACCCGTGTTCAACCACCAGCGGCCCTGGGGCTGCCCACCAACAAGCCACCAGCTGTGGCTGCCCGGGAGGTGCTGGCCCGGCTACATGAGGAGGCACAGCTATTGGCTGAGCTATCGGACCAGGCAGCAGCTGTGACATGGCTGAAAGATGGCCGTGCACTGCCCCCAGGCCCCAAGTACGAGGTGCAGGCATCTGCAGGGCGGCGGGCACTGCTTGTGCATGATGTGCTGCGGGACGATGCCGGCCTTTATGAGTGTGTCAGCCATGGTAGCCGCATTGCCTACCAGCTGTCTGTGCAAGGTGAGGGCTGTGTGCAGGTGGGCAGGGTCTGGGTCTACATCCTCTGTCCCCACCCTATTCTCCAACCCCATGGGGTAAGGTGGCTCAGCTTGATAGAAGGAAGGACTTCCTGATGGTGGGTGGTTCCTTGAGTGGGCAGTGAGTACCAGGCTGAGACTGAACAGGGTCTTTTTGGTCTGGGTGAGGATTGATGTGCCCTGATGGCAGCTGTGACCAAGCATAGTCCTGGACCCACTATGTGCCCCCACAGGCCTCACAGCTTTTCTACACAAGGACATGGCAGGCGGCTGTGTAGATGCTGTGGCTGGGGGGCCGGCCCAGTTCGAGTGTGAAACCTCAGAGGCCCACATCCGTGTGCGCTGGTACAAGGATGGCACTGAGCTGGGTCGCTCCTGTGAGCACTTCATTCAGGAGGATGTGGGAACACTGCACCGGCTGGTGGCAGTTGCAGTCACCAGGCAAGATGAAGGCACCTATTCCTGCCGCGTTGGTGAGGACTCCGTGGACTTCCAGCTTAGGGTCTCTGGTGAGCACACCTCTGTGTGTGTGTTTGTGTGTAAGTGTGTCTG
>NW_003852680.1:654384-657225 GCF_000181295.1 Otolemur garnettii
GGGGGGCTTCTGACTGCACATCCCTCCTGGTCTGTTTTTAGAGCCTACAATGGTGTTTGCCAAGGAGCAGCCAGAGTGCACCCAGGTGCAGGCTGAAGCAGGGGCCAGTGCAATGCTGAGCTGCAAGGTGGCCCAGGCTCAGACAGAGGTGACATGGTACAAGGATGGGAAAAAGCTAAGCTCCAGCTCAAAGGTACACATGGAGGCCAAGGGGAGCCAGAGGCAGCTGGTGGTGCAGCAAGTGGGCAAAGCGGATGCCGGGGAGTACAGCTGTGAGGCTGGGGGCCAGAGGATCTCTTTCCACCTGGACATCACAGGTGGGTGCAGGGTTGGAGATAATGGATGGAGAACCTTTGTGTCCTATGTGAAACTCTGGGAGAGGCCATGTTTGGGCCTCCCAAGGTGTAGTGAAGCCTTGGCATCCCACCTTTCTGTGGGTCTCAGAGCTGTGTCCCCAGCTCTGCCTGGCCTCTAGGCCCATGCCATCCTGTCATGAGATCAGAGCAGGCCCATGGCTGAGCTGATCCTAGTGCGTGCTGTGGTATGGATGAGCTGGGTGGGATGGGGATGGTAGGGTGACATCTGTAGATAGGTCTGGGGTCTAGGTCTGATGAAGTCTGATAACCCTTCTGTGGGTATTTGGGGATATGGAAAGGGGACGTTGCATGACTGGAGAATAGGTCCTGCAGGTGGCAGGAGCCCCCTCTGCCTGCCCATCCCTGTGTGCTGAAGCCCTTTGGTAATCACTACGTGTCCACCTGCCCTTCTTTCCTCACACCTTCACCTTGTGTAGCTTGTTACTTAGCCTGGGTGTAGAAGATCACACACACACACACACACACACACATACACACACACATACACACACTTAGCCATCTCTCTCCTAAGGGAGTTGCCTGGCACTAGGCTCTCTCTTGATTGGCCCCCACTGGTACTCAAATCTTTCTTGATTGGCTCACACTGGCACTCAGTTCTCTATTGATTGGCACCACCTAGCACTTAGCTGTCTACCAATTGACATCATCTCATTTGCCATTTGGCACATTTGTGACTGGCCCACACTGGACTTGTTCTTGTGATTGGTCCACACTACTACTGAGATCTTTCCTCTTGGCTGCACTGGTACTTAGCTCTGCACTGATTGGCCCTGGTTGGCACTGAGTTCTTCTTTTTTTTTTATTATGTCAAATACACATAGATCATGAAGGCACTGGGTTCTTGTCTGGCACCTAATTCTTCTGATTGGTCCACACTGGCACTAAGCCCCCCTCTGGCTACACTGGCTTTTTCCCGATTGGCACACATTGGTACTCAGCTGTCTAGCTTGGCTATGCTGGCACTCAGCTCTCTTTTGATTGGCTGCACTGGTGCTCTGCCCCCTTATCTTCCCGTTGTGGCCTTGGCCAGCAAAGACCTGAGTTCTTGGTTTGGTGCTGAAAGAGGACCATCCCTCCTTACTCTGCCCCATCTTGTTGTCTGTGGCTACTGTGTGGTGGGGGGCCTGTGGGGAGGGGTGATAGGCTGAGGGCCTGGGAAACATGAGACAGGAAGAGGCTGTCTGTTTCCAAAGGCTAGCCCCATGGTGTTATTAGCACACAGCTTCAGAGCTGTCAGCTTGTGCAACTTATGGGATGGAACCTTTGTGCACTGTGCTGCCATGCACAGACAGTCCTGACTTGGCCACTACTGGGCTCAGGGAGAGCCTCAGGCCCTGATGGAGGGACTGGGTCTGGTCTTGCGTCTCTGACCCTGTGTCCCTCCATGTGTGTCCTTAGAGCCCACAGCCATATTTGCCAAAGATCAGCTGGCCCACAGGGAGGTGCAGGCTGAAGCAGGGGGTAGCGCCACTCTGACCTGTGAGGTGGCCCAGGCCCAGACAGAGGTGACATGGTACAAGGACGGAAAGAAGCTGAGCTCCAGCTCCAAAGTGCGTGTGGAGGCCAAGGGGAACCAGAGGCAGCTGGTGGTGCAGCAGGCAGGCAAGGCGGATGCTGGGGAGTACAGCTGTGAGGCTGGGGGCCAGAAGGTCTCCTTCCACCTGGACATTACAGGTGAGTGCCTTGGTTATATGACCAGCACCTGTCCAAGACACAGAATATCTGCTATCACTTTGCACCCCGGTGACAGGTCACAGCAGATACTGTCATATGCTCCTGGCCTGGGAGAGATGTTCACTTCTTAGCCACTGCTGTGGAAAAACTCAGTATTCTTGGTGTATGATCAAAAAGTACTCCCACGATCCCCTTTCATATTTATTCAGAAGTCTTTTTCTTGCTTTTGGTTAAGCCTTTGTGTACACATGTAGCTTTTCGCTCCTTTTTTAGGGAGCTGAAGTTGTGCCTTTAATTTAGAGTGCCACTGTTGCAGCTGGCCACATAGTGTCTGCGCTCTTGTAAGGTCCCATGTGTGTTTCCCAGCTCCAAATAGGGCTTTGTCTTCTTTCCTCCCCTGTGTCTGTGGGTGGAGACAGTCTTCCTTTTTTTTGCCTCTACCCACCCAGACTGTAACCTATAGTTTCTGCCTCCCTGAGGCCAAGAGGGTGTTGGAAGTTCTCACTTGATTGGGTGTTGCCCTTGAGTTAGGCTCCTCTTGAGTGAAGTTGTGCAGTGGCCCAATTGCCCACCCTTTGAGGGTCCACACTGGCTGTGCTTCCCTGGATGTATGCCTTTGGTCTACTCCATTCTTAGGTGGTTCCTAAAACTTGGTGACATGCTGACCTTCTCTTTGCTGTAGACACTATTTATTGCTGTTGCCAAGCCCCTCCTGCCACCTTGCATTTGGCCCACAGGTGGCCCAAGGAAATCTCCATGCATCTGTTGCCCCCCAAATTTGGAGGTGCCT
>NW_003852680.1:657762-658697 GCF_000181295.1 Otolemur garnettii
AAACTGGTGGTAGTTTTATTAGTATCTTTATTTTTTAATTAACCTTTTTTTTTTTTAAGAGACAGATTCTTGCTCTGTCACCCAGGCTGGAGTACAGTGGTGCTATCATAGCTCTCTGCAGCCTTGAACTCATGGGCTCAGTAATCCATCTGTTTCAGTCTGCCCTGTTGCTGGGACTACAGGCACCACCACCATGTATGCTACTTTTCTTAATTTTTGTAGAGATGGGACTAGAGTTATGTTTCCTGGGCTGTTCTTGAACCCCCAGCCTAAAGCAACCCTCCCATCTAAGCCTCCCCAAGTGGTGGGATTACAAGCATGATCCTCCAGGTCTGGCTGTATATTTTTATTTATTTTTTATTGGATTTTGCTTCTTGGAAGATTTTTCTTTCTACCTGGCTTCCTGTTTTGGAGTCCCATATCTACCTTGTCTTGGTGCCTGAGTCAAAATTTCCAATGTATCAGATTACACATAGAAAGTTGTTTTTATTGTTATAAAAGGTGAGGAAGCCCTGGTTCCAGCAATGTTTTAGTATGTAGGTCATTTTAAAAGTTTTGAGACAGGTTTGTTTTGGTCCATTATTTTACTTTCAAGAAACTTAGTTGACAGCGTCCTTTCTGATTCACCTTTGCAAGTTTCAACTTGCTCAGCTTATTGTCCTTGCTGGGAGGGCTTCATTTGTTTCTGTCTGTACAGATTTTATGTTTCTTGATTTTTGTGTAGGTCTAAACTTTTGTAATGATGCATGTAGTGATATTTGAGGTATAGGGTATGCAAAAATCTTAAGTGTATGTATAAGGGATTTTAGAACATGCAGACACTAGACACTGCATAACCACCATGTCCCTGTTAAGATAAAGAACAATTTCATCATTCTAGAAAGTTCCAAGTGCCCTTGCACGGTCAATCCTCTCTACTGCCCCAGATGATGGCT
>NW_003852680.1:658988-666082 GCF_000181295.1 Otolemur garnettii
CTGAGCTGCAAGGTGGCCCAGGCCCAGACGGAGGTGACATGGTACAAGGATGGGAAGAAGCTGAGCACTAGCTCCAAAGTGCACGTGGAGGCAAAGGGGAACCAGAGGCTGCTGATGGTGCAGCAGGCAGGCAAGGCAGATGCCGGGGAGTACAGCTGTGAGGCCAGGGGCCAGAAGCTCTCCTTCCACCTGGATGTCACAGGCAGGTGCCAGGTTTGAGAATATTATATGGGGACCCTTTTTGTCTGGTGTAAAACTCTGGGGGAGGCCACCTTTGGACTGTCTGAGGTCCTGGCATGTATCTCTCAGAGCAGGGCCTGCAGGTGGCAGGAACCCCCTCTGCCTGCCCATACCTGTGCCATGGGCCCCCTTGGTAATCAACAAACTTTCGTCTATCATTCCCTTTTTTTTTTTGAGACAGAGTCTCAAGCCGTTGCCCTGGATAGAGTGCTGTGGCATCACAGCTCACAGCAACCTCAAACTACTGGGCTTAAGCAATTCTTTTGCCTCAACCTCCCAAGGATCTGGGACTATAGGCTCCTGCCACAATGCCCGGCTGTTTTTGGTTGTAGCTGTCATAGTTTGGCAGGCCCGGGCTGGATTTGAACCCGCCAGTTCCACTGTATGTGGCTGGTGCCCTAGCCGCTTGAGCTACAGGCGCCAAGCCTGTCATTCCCTTTTTGTACTTTCCCTTCCCCCGTCCAGCCTCTCACTTTAGCCTGGGTGCAGGAGGCCACACACAGTGCAGCCACCTCTCTCCTGAGGATCCTGCCTGACACTCACCTTTCTCCTGATTGGCCCTGATTGGCTCACACTGGCACACAGTTCTCTCCTGATTGGCCCCCTGGTACTGGTACTCAGATCTTTCTCAATAGGCTACACTGGCACTTGGCTCTCTTATTTTTTTATTTTTTTATTTTTTTTGCGGCCTTGGCCAGCAAAGATGCAGATTCCTGGTTTGGTCCTTAAGGAAGACCAACCTTCCTGACCCTACCCCATCCTGCTGCCTATGGCCCCTGCATGGTGGGAGGCAGGTGGGGAGGCATGACAGCCTGGGGGCCCTAGGAAACACATGAGATAGGGCAAAAGGGGGTGTCATTCTCCAATGGACAGCACAGTGGTGTTATTAGCTCACAACTTTGGAACCAGAACCTGCAGCTTGTACAGCTCATTGGATAGGACCTTTGTGCACTGTGGTGCTACGTAGGATAGTCCTGTCTTGACCACTACTGGTCTCAGGGAGAGCCTCAGGCCCTGATGGATGGACTGGGTCTAATCTGTGTCTCTAATCCTGTGTTCCTCACTGTCTGTCCCCAGAGCCTAAGGTGGTGTTTGCCAAGGATCAGCCAGCCCGCAGGGAGGTGCAGGCTGAGGCAGGAGCTAGTGCCACCCTGAGCTGTGAGGTGGCCCAGGCCCAGACAGAGGTGACATGGTACAAGGATGGAAAGAAGCTGAGCTCCAGCTCCAAAGTGCACATGGAGGCAAAGGGGAGCCAGAGGCGGCTGGTGGTGCAGCAGGCAGGCAAGGCGGATGCTGGGGAATACAGCTGTGAGGCTGGGGGCCAGAAGGTCTCCTTCCACCTGGATGTCACAGGTTAGTTGATTAAGCAGACATTGGACTATCTGGGAACAGGCCGGGGGGAGGTATTTCAATGTGGGATGAGACAGTGTTTAGCTACTTCACGGAGTTCCTGTATCAGCTATTAAATAGTTACCTGTTGCTGCATAGCAAATCACCCTAAGACAGAGGCTTAGAAGAACCATCAGTTTACTTCTCATGACTTTGCAGGTTGAGAACTTGGGCAAGGCTAAGCAGGGATTATTCATCTGTTCATAGTGTCAGGCTTGGGTATTTGACCTGGCCTCATTGGTGCATCTAATGTCCCAGCTGGGGTCATTCTCGTGGACAGGGACCACCTGGGATGATGACCCGCCCTCTTCTTGTGATGTTGGGTGGCCTACTCCTGTGTCTGTGACGTTTTTCTTTCCTTGGTGGTTACTCTTCTCAGAGTTCTTTCTGTGGTGACTGGATTTTTTCCTCTAGGGAGTAGTAAAAGCTGCAAGGCTTGTTAAGCTGTGCTCTCTGCAGTTACAGAATGTATCTTTCTCCAAGGTTTACTGCTCAAATCTAAGCATAAAGGAAGCCCAGTTCCAAGGATGTAGAGAAGTAGAACCCACTTCAATGAGGGAGTGGTATATTCTGTTCTAGAGGGTTTCCAATGCAAGAACCTTCTGAACAGTCTGTCACTAGGAGATAGGCTCTAATTTCTGCCATCCCAACCCTGTTACCCTTTTCTTTCCAATGGCTATTGCTTCATGGTCACAAAATGGCTCCCACAGCTCCAGCCATAGCAATCAAGGTGGGAAGAACATGGAAAGGATGTGTATTTGTTTTTGTCTTGTTTTGTTAGTTATTTTTATTTTAGTTTAGTTTTTACTGTGTGTAACAAATTATCACCAATTTAGTGTCTTAAAACAACACTCAATGAGTTGCTCATAGTTCCGTAAGTCCGAAGTCTAGGCAGACATGGTGTGGCTGTGTTTTCTCCTCAGTGTCTCCGAGCCAGAAATCAAGGGTCCTGGTAGCTGAGTTCTCTCAGTTCTTCCAGGTTCACCCAAATTGTCAACACAATTTAGTTCCTTGTGGCTGTGGGTTTCAGGGTGGGTCTGAGGCCATGTTGCCTTGCCAGCTCAGCCAGGGGGCTGCTGTCAGGTCTGTAGGGCCACCCTGTTCTTTGCCACATAGCTTTCGCCATCGTGGTCCATCAATGGAGAATCTCCTTTGTGTCACATCATGCTCAGGCTTCAAATCTGAAGTCTGTTTAAGGTCTCACCTGATTCGATCAGGACTACTAGGTGTAATCTCCCTTTTGATAAATTTAAAGTCATCGCTTCCAAATTCCATTTGCAGGATTCCTTCAGGGCATCACTCATATTTAGTATTCAGGGCATTTTGGAATTCTGCCTCCTTCATCATAGTGGGTGTCCCTGGCTGTGTCTCTTCTCTTTGGAATGGTGGCCCACACTCCCCCATCATGAGGGGATAAGAGCGTGCACAGGGTCATATCACCAGGCTTGTCTCGTTGCTGTCTGCTACTAGCCAAGCAGTTTTGGGTGTGTTGTAGATGTTGTGTCATCCCCAAAATTCATGTCCATGGGAACCTCATTTGGAAATAAGGTCTTTGTTAGGTGGGGAATCTCATGATGAGTTCGTCCTGGATTAAGTTGGGTCCTAAGTCCATTGACAAGTATCCTTATAAGAAAATAGGACAGGAGAAGATACAGACAGAGGAGAGGGCCGCATGGAGACAAAGGCAGAGACTGGAGTGCTGCAGCCACAAGCTGAGAAATGTGTGGCGCCACCAGAAGCTGGAAGAGGCAGGAAGATTCTTCCCCTAGAACCTCCTGAGGGAACATGGCCCTGCCCACACCTTGATTTTGGACTTCTGGCCTCCAGAACTGTGAGAGGATAGATTTGTCATTTTAAGCTACTCAGTTTGTGGTGATTTGTTTTGGTAGCCCTTGGAAGCTCATACAGTGGACCTCTGTGTGCCTTAGTTTCCTCCTCTGTACAATGGGAGTTGTCATAGTAGCTTCTAGCGTTGTGCTGAGGAATGTTTCCCTATAAACCTGTCCCCCTGCTCCCTGGAAGGCACTGTGAATTATGGCTGCTGGGATGGGATGTTGTGAGATAAAGGAAGTCAGAGAAGGGGGAGGCAGAGCTGGCTTCCTGGGTTAGGCATCCAGACAGCCTTTACATCAGGGGGCCCTGGCACGGGGTCCTGGAGATGGATGAATGTCAGACAGAGGGAGCTCAGAGGCATTAACTACAAGGGGAGTATGCACCAGGGTCACTGGAAAGTTCTTGATAACAGCAGCGCATCCAGCCTCAATTTCCTTGCCTGTAAAATGGGGATACTGAAGCCCACCCAGAACTGACTGCACAAGAGGGAATTAACTTGGGATGGTGCTCAGTAAAGCCTGCCCTAATTGCCCCATCTAAGATCAAGGCATGGCCCCTGGTGAGGCCCCACCTCCTGGCTCATAGACATCATTGTCTTCTTGCTGGATCCTCACATGGTGGAAGGTATGACACAGCTCTTGGGATCCCTTTTATAAGAGCACTGATTCCATTACAAGGGCTCCACCAACATAAACCTGATTGCCTCTCGAAGGCCCCACCACCTAATACCACCCACTTGGGGGTAACAATTTCAACCTCTGAATTTTGGGGGAACAAAAACATTCACCCGTAATAGTGATAGCCTGGGAGCCAGTTTTATGAGGAGCCCTGCAGGCTCCTAGGTTTCACCCCAAATGCAGGACTGGCAGGTCTGAGTAGTCTTTGCCTAAAAGCTCTCTTTAAATTGACTTCTTGAAATATTTTATAATGTCTATTTGCTGTAGTTTGAAGTTGTCTCCACCAAAATATGTCGAAGCTTAATCCCCAATGCAACAGTATTAAGAAGTGGTGCCTTAAAAGAGTGACTAAAGCTAGTTAGCCTGATGGGTCAGCTTCTGAAGTTTTGTGGACTCCTTTTCTCCAAGTATCGGAGTGAACCTGCCCTGAACCAGAGCTCTGAGTCCTCGCAATGCCTTGGTGAACCACCGTCCAAAACAGTGCTGAATGAGCTTTATTCTGCACTTTGATGGAGTCATGGGACTTCTATTTTAAATTATTAATATGGTGGATTGCATTGATGGATTTTAAAGAAATTAGTAAAATTGCCCTTGCACAGTATACAATTTGGTGGTGTGACCACACCACAGTGTAGTTCTAGAACATTTTCCTCAACCCCAAAAGAAACCCTATATGTATTAGAAGTCACTCCTCACTCCTCCTTCTTCTTAGCCCTTGACAACCACTAATTCACTTTCTGTCCCCATAGGTTTGCCTATTCTGGACATTTCATTTAAGTGGAATCATAAATAAGTGGCCTTTGGGGTCTGGCTCCCCCACCCCCCCACCCAGCCTGATGTTTTCAAGGTTCATTCACATTGTAAAATTAGCGTTTCCTTTTCATGGGTGATTAATATTCTGTTGTATGGATGTATCACGTTTTGTTCATCCCTGCACCAGCTGGTAGACAATTGAGTTGTTTCCACTATTTAGGTATTGTGAATTACACTGTTAGAAACATTTGCATGCAGGTTTTTGTGTGAATGCATATTTTCACTTCCTTGTGCATATACCTAAAGAGTAGGATTATTGGGTAATACATAGTAGTTCTATGTTTACTTTATTGAGGAATTGCCAAATTATTTTCCAGAATGGCTGTACCATTTTATATCCCCACCAGCAATGTATAAGGATTCCAACATCTTCAGCAACTTCTGTTTTCCATTTATTTTTTTTCCATTATAACCATTCCAGTTTGTGTTCTTTGTGGTTTTGATTTGCATTTCCCTAGAGAGTAACGATGGTGGGCAGCTTTTCATTTGCTTATTGACCATTTGTTTATTCTCTTTGGAGAACTGTCTCAATCCTTTGGCGGTTTTTTAAATTGTGTTATTTGTCTTTTCGTTATTGAGCTGTAAGAGTTCTTTCTATAGTCTGATACCAGACATGTATTGGATATGTGATTTGCAAATATTTTCTCCCATTCATTTTCTTGATTGTTTCTTTTGTTGCACGAAAGCTATAATTTTTTTTTTTCTTTTTGAGACAGAATCTCACTTTGTTACCCTCAGTATAGTGCTGCGACATCACAGCTCACAGCCACCTCAAACTGTAGGGCTTAAGTAATTCTCTTGCTTCAGCCTCCCAAGTAGCTGGGACTATAGGAACCTGCCACAATGGCTGGCTGTTTTTGTTGTTGTTGTTGTTGTTGTTGTTGTAGTTGTCATTGTTGTTTGGCAGGCCTGGGCTGGGTTTGAACTCACCAGATGTATGTGGCTGGTACTCTAGCTGCTGAGCTATAGGTGCCAAGCCAAAAGCTATAAATTTTGATAAAGTCCAATTTATCCTCTTTTGTTGCTTGTATGTTAAGGGTTGTTTCTTTTCTTTTTTTTTTTTTTTTGAGACAGAGCCTCAAGCTGTCCCCCTGGGTAGAGTGCCCTGGCATAGCTCACAGCAACCTCCAACTCCTGGGCTCAAGTGAGTCTCCTGCCTCTGCCTCCCAAGTTGCTGGAACCACAGGCACCCGCCTGGCTATTTTTTTTCAGTTGCAGCCGTCATTGTTCTTTGGCGGGCCCGGGCTGGATTCGAACCCGCCAGCTTAGGTGTATGTGGCTGGCGCCTTAGCCACTTGAGCCACAGGCGCCGAGCCGTTAAGGGTTGTTTCTAAGAAGATTTACAGTTTTAACTCTTAGATTTAAATCTCTGATCCATTTAAGTTAATTTTTATGTGTGATGGGAAGTAGTGGTCCAGCTTCATCCTTTGCTTATGAATGAAGCTAAAGATACTAAAAAGACTTTTTCTCTATTGAATTTTCTTGGCACTCTTGTTGAAAATCGGTTGACCATATGTGTAAGAGTTTATTTCTAGATTTTCAGTTCTATTTCCTTGATTTCTATGCTTTGTGTTAAGTTCAAAACTGGTAAGTATGAGTCTGGCATCTTTTTTTTTAAAGATTGTTTTGGCTATTCAGGGTCCTCTGCATTTCTATGTGAAGTATCGGATCAGCTTTTCAAATTCTGCAAAAGAGGCAGATAGGATTTTATGAGGGTTTGCTTTGAATGTGTAGGTCAATTTGGGGAGATGCCTTTCTATTTCTTTAGGTCTTGTCTTTTAAGATTCCCTTCAAAGGTGTTTTATAATTTTCAGCGTACAAGAATTTTTTTCTTTGTAAATTTGTTGCTAAGTATTTAACTTTTTGATGCCACTATATGTGGAATTGTTTTCTTAATTTTAATTTTAGAATGTTCATTGCTAAGATATAGAAATAGCGGCTTGGTGCCTGTGGCTCAAGTGGCTAAGGTGCCAGCCACATACACCTAAGGTGGTGGGTTCGAATGCAGCCGGGGCCCGCCAAACAACAATGATGGCTGCAACCAAAAAAAAATAGCCAGGTATTGTGGCGGGCGCCTGTGGTCCCAGCTACTTGGGAGGCTGAGGCAGGAGACTTGCTTGAGCCCAGGAGTTGGAGGTTGCT
>NW_003852680.1:667466-669204 GCF_000181295.1 Otolemur garnettii
ATCCTCTTGCCTCAGCCTCCCAAGTAGCTGGGACTACAAGGGCCCCTCACAATGCCTGGCTAATTTTAGACACAGGGTCTCACTTTTGCTCAGACTAGTCTCAAACTCGAACTCAAGCTCAGGGGATCCATCTGCCTCAGTTTCCCAGAGTGCTAAGATTATAGGCAGGAGCCACCATGCCCAGCCCTCTGTTCACTTTTTAAAATTCCCTTTCTAACTACTGTTTAGATTAGATCATTTCTGTTAAGCTATCTTTGATTTTACTCACACTTTCTTTTTTTATTCTTATTCTACAAGGGAGCCTATTCAGGGAATTATTTCAGTTATCATTTTTTTTTTGCTTATAAAATTTCCACTTGATTCTTCTTTGTATCCTCTCTTTCTTTGCTGAAATTTTTAATTTTTTCCCCATTTGTTTCAAGGGTATTTCCTTTTACTTGTTGGAGCATTTTTCTAACAGATGCTTTAAAATTATCAGTGGACAATTCCAATATTGGTATTCTCTTGACATTGGTATTGGTGGTCTTTACATTTTTATGTTGACGGAGAGCTTCCTGTTCTTCAGATGCCTAGTACTCTTGAATTGTGTCCTGGGTGTTTTTGAATACTATGTTATGGGACTCTGGGTTGTCTTTACATGCTAGTGGAATGCTGATTTTTTCCCCCCTTTTTGAGCTAAAAGGCAGCCTGGTTGAGTTCAGGCTGCAGGTTCCTGCCAACCTTCTGTGAGTTGTTCAGTCTTCAGAGGTTTTGCAGTGCTGTTCAGATCTGTCTTGCATGTGCACTACCTGGTGGTTTGTGTGTACCTGAGCAATCCCACTTCAGGTCCTTGGAATGCTGATTAGGGTTGGATCCATCCACATGTGCTTCAAGGGGGAGCCCTGGCATTCCTGAACAACTTTATGTAGTCATGTTTGGAGCTTCTCCCTTTGTACAATCTCCCTCTCTCTCTCTTTGTACTTTCTGCCTCTCTGGGGCTTCCTAGTCTGTTCTATAGACAGAAGACCAGAGCTTTATGTATGCTTCCCTGAAACCTGCTTCCCGTGGCTACCAAGCACCAGGACAGGAAGCAAAAAAAAAAATCCATGGTATTTTCTCCTCCCTTTGGGATCAGAGTTCCTTCGGTTGGAGAGGAATGTTTCTTCCCTCAGAATTTTAGTTGTCTGCAACCTGCATGGTCTGGGTGTGGAGAATGGAAGAAAAATCGGGGTGTCCTCCACCTTCTCTGAGCACTTGAGGTTCCCTTTTCTACACCTTGAGGGAGGATTGGAGGATTTATCTGAGCCTATTCTGTGCAGATGCCCACTTCCAGGTTTCAGGCTGTCCTGCATACAGGTCAGGGGAGGGAAGGCAAACTCACTTCTGGTTGGTGGAGCTTTGCATTCTGCTCCCAATCCACCTGCCACAGTACACACTTACACTTGCTTCTACATATAATATACACATCATACTCTCACATACACACATGAACACATACAGATATATAAGCACACAAACATACATATAGAATGCATGAATATATCTATACACACACATAGACATACACACATTGTGAATTCATCTTAGAAAAAGTGCTACATATTTCTTTGACTGAATATGACTATGGTCATCTTTGAAGTACTCTCCTTGGGAAGCTTTGCATTGATACCAGTACCTAGGCCACCCTTCAAAGCCATTTTGGAATTCTTTTTCTGGAATGGCCATCAAAGCTGTCATTGTGTTACCTTTGACGTCCTGA
>NW_003852680.1:670220-673017 GCF_000181295.1 Otolemur garnettii
AAAAAAAAAAAAAAAAGATACGGCATAGGTAAGTACCTCACCAAAAGTCATACAGCCAGAAAATTGTAAAGCCAGGATTTGGGACTCATATTCTGGATTATTTTTTTCTGCTTGAAGAACTTTTGTCCAGTATTTATTTTATTAGATCTGCTGATTATACACATTCTCCCTTTTCCCCTCCCTTTTTGCTTGTATGAAAACATATTTTGAGGGATATTTTATCTGGGTAACAAATTACAGCTTAGTAGCTACTTTTCCTCCCTAACGTTTTAAAGAGATCATTCCATCGTGTTCTGACTTCCATGTTTTTTTTTTGAAATATCAACTTGTAAGATTTATCACGAGTACTTCAAAGGTCACGTATCTTTTATTCATTCTGTTGCTTTTAAGATTTTCTTTTCGATTTTCCTTCCTTTTCTTTCATCCTGAGTCTGCGGGTGTATGTCTTTCATCAGCTGTGAACTATTCTTGGCCTTTTTCTGTTTTGGTCCATCTCTCCTCTTTCAGGACTCCTGTTATACTCTATTAGATTTTTTGCATTTTTTCACATGTATCATATGCATCTCTCTCTGCCTCTTAATTCTTTTCTTCTCTTTACTTTAGTCTAGATATTTTTCAAATGATCTTCCAGCTCATTCATTAATCTTCTGTTCTGCCATATCTAATCAGTGGTGTTCTGCCATATCTAATCAATATCCCCATCTGTGGTGTATTTTCTTTCAGTTATTTTTTATTTTTTATTTTCTTTTTGAGACAGCGCCTCAAGCTATCCCCCTGGATAGAGTGCTGTGGCATCACAGCTCACAGCAACCTCCAACTCCTGGGCTAATGCGAGTCTGCTGCCTCAGCCTCCCAAGTAGCTGGGACCACAGGTGCCCACCACAACGCCCAGCTATTTTTTTGGTTGCAGCGGTCATTGTTGTTTGGTGGGCCTGGGCTGGATTCGAACCTGCCACCTTAGGTGTTATGTGGCTGGCACCTTATCCACTTGAGCCACAGGCGCTGAGCCTTTCAGTTATTATTATATTCTCAAGTTTTCTAATTTTTATTTCTGATTAATTTTTATAGATTCCATAGATTTTTGGCTCTGGTTTTTTTTTTTTTTTTTTTTTTTTGAGAAACAGAGTCTCACTTTGTTACTCTGAATAGAGTAATGTGGTGTCATAGCTCACAGTAACTTCAAATTCCTGGGCTTGAGGATTCCTCTTGCTTCAGCCTCCCAAGTAGCTGGGATTACAGGTGTGCACCACCATGCCCAGCTAGTTTTTCTATTGTTAGTAGAGAAGAGGTCTCCCTCTTGCTTGGGGCTGATCTCAAACTCCTGAGCTCAATCAATCCACCCTCCTAGTCGGCCTTCCAAAGTACTAGGTTTATAGGCATGAGCCACTGCACTTAGCCTTTAGTTGTATTGAAAGTTTTCTCATTTATTTTCTTTCCTTTTGTATTTTTAAAAATATTAATTATGGCTATATCTAGGTCTATTTACTATAATAACCAGATCATCTGATGTTTCCTTTTGTTCACCCTAATATTTACTCCTGTCTTCAGCATGCCTGTGAATTTTTTATTACTATTATTTTTTGAGACAGAGTCTCACTATGTTGCCCTCGGTAGAGTGCCGTGCCATCACAGCTCATAGCAACCTCCAACTTTTGGGCTTAAGCAATTCTCTTATCTCAGTCTCCCAAATAGCTGGGACTACAGGCACCTGCATCAATGCCCGGCTATATTTTTTGTTGTTGCAGTTGTCGTTGTTTAGCTGGCCTTAGTATACATGGCTGGTGCCCTACTCACTGAACTACAGGCACTGCCACACCTGTGAATTTTTGATTGATTGCCAGACATTTGTATGGGAAAATTTGTTGAATATGGATGATGTTATCTTACTCTAGAGGATCACTCTTCCCCCCTCCTCCCCCGCTGGAGAGTTAGAGGATCACTGAGAGCTTGGATCCATTCCTGAGCTGTACCAGCTCAAGACTACATTGCAGTTTGGTTAGGGTCCTCTATCTCTGATTGGCATCTAAGTGGAAGCAGACCTTCTGGTCCCTGGCCTCCTTGGCATAGTCTTCCAAGGATTCAGTAGAGACCTGAGGTGTGGGTGGGAAACTCTTCACCATTCAGCTCAGATCTTTGTCTCTTTGTCTCTGATCAATGCAGGATGCTGAAATGCCTGCTCTTATTCTCAGAGGTTTTCTGCTTGGCTTCTTAGCCTCCTTCCCCATGCAGTTTCAGAGTTCATTGGATATCTGGAGGGGAACATAACTGAGTGTGGAGTTCAAGTCTCTGTTCCGCTTCACTGGAGACTTGGCCCCTCAGTCTTGAATTCTATCTAGAGTCTTGTCACAGTTTCTCTGTTTTCTCCTCTCAGAGATTTTTCCTGCGTGCATCCAGACTGTGTTGGCTATTTTCTGGCACTGTGCTAGGGTTCACACTGTTTGCCTTCTTTACTCACTTCATCCAGTTACTACAGGGAACCGTGTTTCCCCATAGCTTTCCTCAGGGCTGCCTCTTCTGTCACATAGCATTTAATCATCGTTTCTTTTTTTTTTTTTTTTTTTTTTGAGACAGAGTCTCAAGCTATCCCCCTGGGCTGAGTGCCATAGCATCACAGCTCACAGCAACCTCCAGCTCCTGGGCTCAAGCGAGTTTCCTGCCTCAGCCTCCCAAGTAGCTGGGACACAGGCACCCGCCACAACACCTGGCTATTTTTTGGTTGCAGCCATCATTGTTGTTTGGCGGGCCTGGGCTGGATTTGAACCCGCCACCTTAGGTGTATGTGGCTGGCGCCTTAGCC
>NW_003852680.1:673045-675600 GCF_000181295.1 Otolemur garnettii
GAGCCTTAATCATCGTTTCTTAGCAAGCTCTGCCCTGACCACTGAATTTATGTTGCCAGCTGGTCCCCTCTCTCTAGCATGTCACCCTGCCTTATTTCAGAGAGCACTCATCATAGCATTGCATCCTCAGATTCATAGTTTATATATTCGACTCCTGCAATTAGTAGGTAATTGTCTGCAATTAGTAGGTAGTTATAATGTCATGAGAACAGGCACCCTGTGTCACTCACGGCACCATTCCTAGCTTCCACAATGGACGTTAGTTGTGTATGTGATTGAATAAATGAATGAATGAATGACTGCCTCAGTGGTATGTAATCTCTGAAATCTTATACACATTCCTTTGAATTTTTAAAAACATTTTAATGTGTTACTTTGACTATTCTATACAGACAGCCAGAATTACAGTGATGTCTATGTATGTGGTGTTAGTCATGAATAAAAATATTTATGTTAATTAACACGTAATTAAAATTATTTTTCCAATAAAAAAACTAAATCAGGACACATTTTGAAATTTAATGTTAAGTCATCCTACAGATGCAGAAATGAACAGAGATGCAGAAACTAGTCCTATAACCGTGTCTTCATTTGAGTGGAATGGGATGCGGACAATTTAAGATAATATCAGGCGCTGGGTAGTATGTGCAGAGCTGGAATTCTTATTGCTGGTGAGAGTGGAAGTGGAAGTGGGTACACCTGTTTTGGAAAGCTGGTTGGTGATATCTATGAAAGTCAAACTTAGGCCAGCCTCTGTCCCAGCCAGCTATTCCATGTGCCACCAGAGGCATACACAAAAATGTCCTTAGATGTTTTACTCATTATATCCCCAAACTGGAGTCATCCCAAGGGAGACACAAGATGAAAAGGAGAACTATATTATGATCCTTATTCAGTGGAATCCTAGGTACTGGGACAAATTATTCTTGGGGATTTGCTGGTGGGGGCGGGGAAGAAATAACAACAACAACAATAATAAAAATGAGCAAACGGTTGCTCCAGGCAACATGAATTGAGCTTACAGATATAACTTTGAAGGAAAGAAAACAGACCCCAAAGAATACATAATGTATATACTTCCATTCCTGTGAAATCAAAAGAACGGGAAGAAGTATTAACAGTTTATAGTGATAGAGATCGTATTGGTGGATATATGCGGGGAGCTAACTGGGTGGTTAGGGGAACTAACTGGGAAGGTTCTATTTGTTGACATAGTTTGGTTACATGGGGACAAATACACACATAAGTTCATCAAACGGTACAAATAAATCTACAAATAAATCAGCCCACTTTATATGTGAGTTACATCAGGTAAAATATAGGAGAGAGTTTGTGAGGACATACTGTGTGCCAGCTCTGGGCACACAATATTGAACCACACCGACCTGTTGTGTGGCAAAGACAACAGACCCCCAGTAGGACAGGTGCTGCCATTTTCCCCAGCCTTCGAATTGCTTCTGAATGGGGAAACCCCCAGGATGTACTCTTGAGGCTTCATGACAGGAGATGTTGTGTTGGTGAACACAGGTCTAGCACCCCACTGGACGCGTGATGTCAGTGACGTCAAGGATAGAATTTACTGAACCCTGAGGCTTCAGTCCCTGTGAAATGGGGTGGTCCCAGATTTGTGTCTCTGACGTCACATGTTTCTCCCTGTTTGTTTCTAGAACCCAAGTTGGTGTTTGCCAAGGATCAGGTAGCCCGCAGGGAGGTGCGGGCTGAGGCAGGAGCTAGTGCCACCCTGAGCTGTGAGGTGGCCCAGGCCCAGACGGAGGTATCGTGGTACAAGGATGGAAAGAAGCTGAGCTCCAGCTCCAAAGTGCACATGGAGGCAAAGGGGAGCCAGAGGCGGCTGGTGGTGCAGCAGGCGGGCAAGGCGGACGCTGGGGAGTACAGCTGTGAGGCCGGGGGCCAGAGAGTCTCTTTCCACTTGGATGTCACAGGTGGGTCGTCTGAGGACGCTAAGTTAGCCTTGTTTGGAGCCACTGGTGTGACCATCTGCCAACCCTGGTGCACATGGCCTGCTTTTCATCACACTTCTAATCTTTTGTCTTCCATCCTCCCAATGCATGTTTTCGTAACTTCTGGGCCAAGGGAGGCTGGGTGGAAAGGGGGTGTACAGAGGGAGGGCCTATCTTGTGGCACCTGAGGGCTGCCCGTGCAGGGATGCTCAGTCTCACATTCCTGGTGTCTGCACAGAGCCTTCTGATATTCCTTGGTGTCTAGGAGTGTGGCTCTCCCAGGTTCTGTGGGCTGAGGTGGACCTAATGCCTCTTTCTGGGGATACGTGGACTTACTTCTGTGGGATATTCTGTCAGGTACCAGGTACCTGACCCTGCATCATGTGAGAGAGCTTTGAACTTCACTCAGCTGGGATGAGAGAAATTTCAACCACCCAGTCATACACAGAATTATCTCCAAACAGAAGTGTACTGTGGGTTATCCAAGTTTTAGGTGTCATGGGACACTTTTCTTATAGAAGTTATCTGTGCACCTGTAGGTAGCAGAATATGGATCTATGTTTTGTTGCAGTTTCTTTTGTTTTTTTTTTTTTT
>NW_003852680.1:676472-699551 GCF_000181295.1 Otolemur garnettii
GATGATACCGCTGCACAGCAATGAGCTGTGATGATACCTCTGCACCGTCAGCTGAGGTGACAGAGCAAGACTGTTTTCTCAAAAAAAAAAAAAAAATTGTTTTTTTGAGACAGAGTCCCATTGTTGCCCTGGGTAAAGTGCAATGGCATCATAGCTCACAACAACCTCAAACTCTTGGACTCAAGTGATCCTCCTGCCTCAGCCTCCCTAAGTAGCTGGGACTATAGTTGCCCACCATGATGCCCTGCTAGTTTGTCTATTTTTAGTAGAGACAGGGTCTTTCTCTTGCTTAGGCTGGTCTTGAACTCCTGTGTTCAAGCAATCCACCTGCCTTGGCCTCCCCCGGCCTTCAAAAACAAATTCTTTGTATGGCACACCTCTTGAGGGCAGTACACAATTATAACCTAATTCTTTGTACCCTCAAATTAACCTGAAACAATCTTAAAAAATTCTTAAATTATAAGGAGTTCTTCCTTAATTTGGTAAATGGTATTGCAGACTAGCTAGCTAATTGCCCTGAATGTTAAACCTTGAATTGTGAGTAACACAAGGAAGCTGACTGTCACCATTTCCATTTGACACTCTACAATTCAGTTAGGAGGTTAAATGAAATAAAACATGTAAAAATTTGAAAAAAACAAAAGATGATCTTGTTTATCCAAAAGATAAATTATTAGACTTAGTATTTGAGTTGGGAAAGATTAACGTGTAGAGAATCAATGCAGAGAACACACTTATATATAGATATGAGCTGTTTATTTCTTTTTTGAGACAGAGTCTCGCTTGGTCACCCTTGGTAGAGTGCCGTGGCGTCTTAGCTGACAGCAACCTGAAACTCTTGGGTTCAAGTGATCCTCTTGCCTCAGCCTCCTAAGTAGCTGGGACTACAGGTGCTTGCCACAACACCCAGCTATTTTTTAGAAACAGGTCTCACTTTGGCTCAGGCTGGTCTTGAACTTGTGAGCTGAGGCATTCTACCTGCCTCAGCCTCCCAAGTGCTGGGATTACAGGCGTGAGCCACTGTACCCAGCATGAGCTGTGTATTTCTTACCTGAAGTGCTTGGGACCAGTAGTGTTCTGGATTTTGGCTCTCTGATCACTTCAAATCCCCAAATCTGAAATCTGTAATGCTCCAATGGGAATTTCCTTTGAGTGCTCAGGAAGCTTCAGATTTTGAAGCATTTTGGATTTGGGATTTTTGAATTTGGGATACTGAACATGTGCTACCCACAAACAGATGGAAAATGAAATCTTAAAAGATTTACAGTTGCATCAAACATGTCACGTTTCTAATTCCAAGTTTAATAAATAAAAGGCACTTAGATGGTCTGAAGGATGGGGACATTATGAAGTATTTTTGTTTACAAATTTTGAGATATGTCAAGAAGTTATAAATAAATGGATAGAAATCCATGGGAGAATCAAGGACTTTCAATCCCCAGAAAATACAAGCAAATGTTCCATTTTTAGAAAATTGATAAGCTGACTTTAAAGGCATGTACAACCCATGTGCTCTGGAAGAAGAGCACAAGGTGAGCGTTTGCTGTCCCAGACGTTGGGTCTTTGATAAAGCTACAGCCGTTCAGTTAGTGGTGTATCCAGGCAGGGATAGAACAGACCAGAGAAACAGAGTGATGAGCTCAGACATAGATTTGTGCATGAATGGATGACCCTCATTTACACCTCTCCATTTTTTCCCTTTTGGAACTATTGTAGGCAGTGAAGACGGATTGATCTTTTCACAAGTTTTTGTGCCCTTTCACCATATGAAAACAAATTAGACCAGTAATTCAATGACACACAAAGTTGACTCCATTTGGTTTATAGACCTCAGAGTAGAGTGAAACCATAAAACTTTTAGATGATAAGATAGATATTTTAAATGACTTCACAGTAAGGAATGATTTGGTAAACAGAATACCTACCACAATGAAACAAAGTCGATATATTTTATTACTACATTAAAATTAAAAACTTCAGTTTATCAGAAGATATCATAAGAAAGTTAAATAGCAAGTGGCACAGAAAAGGAAAATATTTTCACCATGCTGATGGTTGGTGCGCAGGTTCTAACGTGAATATATAAAAGGAAGACATTGCTATTGAAAATTGGTCAAAATACTTGAATAGTGACCCCACAGAGCCAAAACTAATGGCCAATACTTTATAAAAGATAATGAGCTTTGTCAATCATCAAGACAATGAAAAAGAAAGCCACAGGGATGCACAGCTACAGACCCAGCGCAGGGAGGAGCAGCAGCCTCAGGACTCTAGGCCCTGCAGAGAGAAAGTGCCCTGTGCAGTTCCCCTGGGGAGACTTGGCACCAGCAGTGAGGGCAGGTGTGCAGGTGTCAGCACCACAGTCCCTGCCCTGGGTGAGGCCAGGCAGAGGGACAGAGTGACAGTATCCCACCTAGAACAGTCCCAAGGAGCAGGGCAGATGGATGGATAAACTGTGACTTGTGCTGAGAGGAGGTGTGGCTTCTCCAGACCACTGGGCTGGTGCAGAACGTGGAGAAATTCCTGTGCCTCCCATCCAGACCGTCCTTCCCCGGTGCTGTCTCCCTAGCCTGGATGGTTATGTTCACCTCTACATCCTTTCCTTTCCCAGAGCCAAAAATGGTGTTTGCCAAGGAGCAGCCAGAGCTCAGTCAGGTGCAGGCTGAGGCAGGGGCCAGCGCCACCCTGAACTGTGAGGTGGCTCAGGCCCAGACTGAGGTGACATGGTACAAAGATGGGAAGAAGCTGAGCTCCAGCTCCAAAGTGCACGTGGAGGCAAAGGGGAGCCAGAGGCGACTGGTGATAAAGCAGGCGGGCAAGGCAGATGCTGGGAAGTACAGCTGTGAGGCCGGGGGCCAGAAAGTCTGCTTCCACCTGGATGTCACAGGTAGGTGCCAGGGTTGGGGATAATGGATGGGGACCCTTTGTGTCTGGTGTAAATCCCTGGGGGAGGCTACCTTTGGGCTGCCTGAGTTGTAGTGAAGCCCTGGCACCTTGCATCCCTCTGTCTGCCCATACCTGTGCCCATGGGCCCCCTTGGTAATCATCAAATTTCCATCTTTCATTCCCTCCTTGTACTTTCCCTTCACCCTGTCCAGCCTGTCACTTAGCCTGGGCACAGGAGGCCACACACAGCTCAGCCACCTCTAACCTGAGGACCTGCCTGGCACTCAGCTCTCTCCTGATTGGCCCCTACTGGTACTGAGATCTGCCCTGATTGGCTCACACTGGCACTCAGCTCTTTTCTGTTTAACTTTGCCAGGCACTCCGCTCTCTCCTGATTGGCCCCCATTGGTACTCAGATCTTTCTTGATAGGCTACACTGGCACTTGGCTCTCTTACTTTCTCTTTGTGGCCTTGGCCAGCAAAGATGCAGATTCCTGGTTTGGTCCTCAAGGAAGGCCATCCTTCCTGACTGCCCCATCCTGCTGCCTATGGTCCCTGCATGGTGGGGAGCAGGTGGGGAGGCATGACAGCCTGGGGGTCCTAGGAGACACATAAGACAGGGAGAAAGGGGGTGTCTTTCTCCAATGGATAGCATGGTGGTGTTAGCAGCACACAACTTTGGAACTGGAATCCACAGCTTTTGCAGCTCATGAGATGGGACCTTTGTGCACTATGATGTTACGTATGGACAGGCTTGTCTTGGCCACTAGAGGTCTCAGGGTGAGCCTCAGGCTCTAATGGATGGACTGGGTCTAATCTGTGTCTCTGATCCTATGTCCCTCCTTGTCTATCTGCAGAGCCTAAGGTGGTGTTTGCCAAGGATCAGCCAGCCCGCAGGGAGGTGCAGACTGAGGCAGGAGCTAGTGCCACCCTGAGCTGTGAGGTGGCCCAGGCCCAGACGGAGGTATCGTGGTACAAGGATGGAAAGAAGCTGAGCTCCAGCTCCAAAGTGCATGTGGAGGCAAAGGGGAGCCAGAGGCGGCTGGTGGTGCAGCAGGCGGGCAAGATGGATGCCGGGGAGTACAGCTGCGAGGCTGAGGGTCAGAGGGTCTCTTTTCACCTGAATGTCACAGGTGGGTACTCTGGGGACACTAAATTGGCTTTGTTTGCAGCTATTGGCGAGAATGGCTGCCAGCCCCCGGTGCACCTGGTGTGCATTCTATCACACTTCTGATCTCTTGTCTCTCATCCTCCCAGTTATATTTTCAGAGATTCTCAACCTTCCTAATGCCTCAATGTATTTTCATTGTTACACAGGGGTTGTGACCCACAGGCTGAGAACCGCTGCTCTAGGTCAAAGGAGGCTGGGTAGAAAGAGTGTAAGTGAGGGCCTATTCCTGTGTCCCCTTAAGGCTTGCCGGCACAGAGATACTCAGTCTTATGTTCCTGCCATCTGTTCAGAGCTTTCCTGGCGTCCCTCAGTGTCCAAGGGTGTGACTGTCCCAGACCCTGTGGGCTGAGGTAGACTCAATGCCTCTCACTGAGGATATGTGGATTTCCTTCTGTGGGATGTTCCTTCTGTGGGATGTTCAGGGTCAGCTACAGGTACCTCCTCCTGCATCAGGTGGTGGTTCTCTTTCTCCTCTCTGTCTCGAGCACTTTGAACTTCATTCAGCTGGGACGAGGGGAAATTTCAGCCACCTGGAATGTGGAATTAACTGTGTGTTATCCAAATTTTAGGTGTCTGAGACAATCTTCCCTTCCTTTGTATGGATATAGAAGGCATCTGTGCACCCATAGCAGCAAAATCTAGATCTATGTTTTGTTGCCATCTCTGTGCAAAGTAAAAAAAAAGAAAGTGGATATTGGTGGATATGTGTTGTGTGATACATACTTGTGAGGTTGGACTGATGTTTTTATTTTTATTTATTTATGTATTTATTGAGACAGAGTCCCACTGTCGCCCTTGGTAGAATGCCATGGCATCACAGCTCACAGCAACCTCAAACTCTTGGGTTTAAGCGATTCTCTTGCCTCAGCCTCCCAAGTAGCTGGGACTACAGTTGCCCACCACAATGCCCAGCTATTTTTTGTTGCAGTTGTCATTGTTGTTTTAGCTGGCCCGGGCTGGGTTCGAACCTGCCAACTTCGGTGTATGTGGCTGGCGCCATAACCACTGTGCTACAGGTGCTGAGCCAGAACTGATGTTTTTAAAGGGAATTTTGTTTGCTTTTTGTCTTAAATTAGAACATTCTGTGTCATAATTGCCCTTGGAGTCTGATAAAAAATTGTAGAAATGGAGAGGACTGAGGAGGAATGAGGGTGCTTAACAAAGCGTCAGTATGCTTTGGAAATAATGAGTTACTGTAGTAGCAGCCATTGGCAGACATAGCAACAGTTATTACATAGCATTTCCCCAGTGATGAATGTGTATCCCTTCCTTCCTGGCTGGCTTAGAAGAATGAGAAATACATGAATTTTTCTTTGTTAAAAGAGACTTCAATAGGACTGGGCTACAGGTTCATATATGACTTGTAGGTATGACCACAACATAGTTTGGGGTTTCATCTGTATAATAATGTGTGGTAACCATGATACCTGCTATGTTTCCTTGTGAAATGTTAGTTGAAGAGAATTTAACAAATTCTTGTGCTGACAGGGGTTGGTGAGGTTTGTCTGGGCACATAGCTAGTATAGAGGGCACATAGCCTCCCCATCCAAGCCATCTTTCCCCTGTGCGGTCTTTCTAACCTAGAGGATTTTTCTGACCTTGTATGTCTTCCCTTTCTGTTCCCAGAGCCCAAGGTGGTGTTTGCTAAGGAGCAGCCAGAGCTCAGTGAGGTGCATGCTGAGGCGGGGGCCAGTGCTACCCTGAGCTGTGAGGTGGCCCAGGCCCAGACAGAGGTGACATGGTACAAGGATGGGAAGAAGCTGAGCTCCAGTTCCAAAGTGCACGTGGAGGCAAAGGGGAACCAGAGGCGGCTGGTGGTGCAGCAGGCGGGCAAGGCAGATGCTGGAGAGTATAGCTGTGAGGCTGGGGGCCAGAGGGTCTCATTCCGCCTGGCTGTCACAGGTGGGTCCTTTGGGGGCAGCAAAGTAGCCTATTTGGAGGTGATGGTGGTTCTGGCCTGTAGCCCGACATATCTTTTTGTACTGTTTCTTTAGCTATTATCTTTCAAACTTCCTGTTCTTTCATCTCTCATTTTTGTATTTGTGGCTGGACCAAAGGAAGCTTGTTTGCTCAGGGAGGGTGCTGTTTCTGGAAAGCTTGAGTGATGTTTCTACTTAGTACTGCTTGGTGACATCTTTCTGGCACCTGTCCAGAACCTTCCTGCTGTGCACTGGTGTCTGGGACTCTGGCTGTGCCTGGTCTTAGGTTCTGAGGTTAACTAGGCATCTCTTCCGTGGGGATGTCTGAATATTGTCACATTATATGTTTTGGTGATTCTGACATATCCTCACCCAGGAGCACATGCTGGTTCTGGTCATCAAGAGATACTTTAATTTCACTGAACTGGGATTAGGAGAAATTTTGGCTACGCCATCATACTTGGAATTATCTGAAGAGTGAACTTTGGATTATTAAATTTTAGGTTTCTAGGGCCCTCTTTTTTTTTTTTTTTTAATGGATTTAGAAGCTCTCTTTACCTCTTTACCTATAGGTACACATTTTGCTGCCATGTCTGTGCAAAGGGAACAAGTATTGGAGGATTGGTAGATACTTGCCTTTAATCTTTAGGATTATTATTTTAAGGCAGTATCTTTGTCTTCAGTTTGGACAGTCAATGTCAGAATTCATTGGAGTTACATTTATAACTTCAGGTGTGGTAAGGAATTCTTAGTGTGTACCATACCGAATTACTTTGTTCATGAGCCATAGCCACTAAGCAGTATCTAGTGTTTTCCTAACAGTATATATCTGTGCCTTCTTGGCTGGTATTAGTCATAGGGAAAAATGAGAAGTGAAATTAATTTCCGCTTGTCTAGAGAGTTTTGAGGCATTCAGTCCATTGGTGACTATAGGTGCCAGCACATAACAATTTGGGGTTGTATCAGTTCACAGTGGTAGTGGATATGTATGGATAACAAAAATCCCATGAAATATTCTTGTGAAATATTATTTTAAGAGCATTTGACAAACTATTTTATGTAATAAATTTGAAAACTTGTGACAATTTACCTAATTCCTAGTAAAGTACAAAACAGACAGAAGAGGATTTATAAAATTCAAATAGTTGTATCACTTTTATACAAATGGAACCAGTAACAAAAAAATATTCTGAGCCCAAATGTTTTTTGTGAATGATTTAAGATATTCTGGAAAACAGTCATTCATTGTTCATGGATAATGTTCTAGAGAATATAAAAGGGCGATAGACTTTATAAGTCATTTTATGCGGATAGCATAATATTGATACCAGCATCTGACAAAGAAAGTAGGAAGAATTATAGGCCACTCTATTATGGATATCAAGAACAAAATCATAAACAAGCATTAGCAAACTGAATTCAGCAATAGAAAGGATAATACACTGTGTCAAAGGTCATAGTCCCAGGATGCAAGGCTGATTTAGCTGTAGAAACATTCGATCAGTATAAAGCTTGATGTCAGTAGATTGAATTAAAAAAGATATAATCGTCTCACTAAATGTAGAATAAAAGTATTTGATAAAATCCAGGGGAAATCCTTGATAAAATTTAAGCATCAGGCTTGGCGCCTGTGGCTCAAGCAGCTAAGGCACCAGCCACATACAACTGGGCTGGCAGGTTTGAATCCAGCCCGGGCCCACCAAACAACAATGCCACCTCCAACCAAAAAATCGCCAGGCGTTGTGGCTGGTGCCTGTAATCCCAGCTACTAGGGAGGTGGAGGCAGGAGAATCGCTTGAGCCCAGGAGTTGGAGGTTGCTGTGAGCTGTGATGCCATGGTACTCTACCCAGGGGGATAGCTTGAGGCTCTGTCTCAAAAAAAAAAAAAAAAAAAAAGAAAAAGAGCATAGATTTATGACCTATCCTATCTTCTCTCCTTCTTCCCTGCCTCCCTCCCTTTTTTCCCATGGTATCTGCACAAGGAATAGTGAAAAAATGGTGGTTTCATAAATAGTGCTTGGACCACTTAAATATAGACAACAATGAAAACCTTATACCACACACAAAAGTCACCTCCTGGTAGGTTAGAGACCTCAGGGTAAAAGGTAAAACTAAAAAACCCTAAGGTGATAAACATAGATTATTTAAAGAATTTTGAATAAGGAAAGTTTTCTTAGGTAGACTAGAAATGCCCTAACAACAATAGAAAAACATCAGTGTATTTGAGTACATTAAAATTAAAAACTCTGATTCTTCAGAAGACACCATAAAAGTACAAACTGCAAGTCACATAGGTGGGGAAGATACTTAAAAAATAAATAATTGTAAACTCCCTCTAGCATTCACATATATAAAAGTACTTTAGAATGAATAAAGAAAAAAAGGCAATGCTATTGCTAAGGGGACAAAACTCATGAATAATGATCCCACAGCAGAACAAACATTAGTGGCCAATACTTTCTGAAAGCTACATGGGGTGGTGCCTGTTGCTCAGTGGACAGGGTGCTGGTTCCATATACCAAGGGTTCAAACCCAGCCCTGGCCAAACTGCAACAACAACAACAAAAATAGCCAGGATTGTGGTGGGTGCCTGTATTCCCAGCTACTCGAGAGGCTGAGGCAATAGAATTGTCTAAGCTCAGGAGTTGGAGGTTGCTGTGAGCTGTGTGACGCCACGGCACTCTACCGAGGATGATAAAGTGAAACTCTGTCTCTTAAAAAATATATATAAATAAATAAAAGCTACACAGCTTTGTCAGTCATCAGGACAATGAAAAAGAAAGCCACAAGGATATACAACTACCGACCCTATGCCTGACACTACTGGGTGTGGGCAGGGGCAGTACCCTCTGGACTCTGAATCCTGCACAGCCCATGGGGAGAGGAAGAGCTGGGGCGTCTTCAGGCCATGGGTCAAGTACAGAACCAGGAGTTCTGTCCCTTCTCCCTCCTTGTCCAGGCCCTCTTTCCTAAGCGCAGCTTTCCTAACCTAGAGGGTTTCTCTGATCTTGTGTCCCTCCTTATCTGTTCCCAGAGCCCAAGGTGGTGTTCGCCAAGGAGCAGCCAGAGCTCAGTGAGGTGCATGCTGAGGCGGGGGCCAGTGCCACCCTGAGCTGTGAAGTGGCCCAGGCTCAGACAGAGGTGACATGGTACAAGGATGGGAAGAAGCTGAGTTCCAGCTCCAAAGTGCATGTGGAGGCCAAGGGGAACCAGAGGCGGCTGGTGGTGCAGCAGGCAGGCAAGGCGGATGCTGGGGAGTACAGCTGTGAGGCCGGGGGACAGAAGGTCTCCTTCCGCCTGGACGTCACAGGTCAGTCCTTTGGGGGCAATAAGGTAGCCTATTTGGAGGCGATGATGGTTCTGGCCTACAGCCCAACAGATCTTTGTGGGCTTTTCTTTAGCTTTTATCTCTCAAGCTTCCCTTTCTTTTATCTCTCATTTTTATATCTGTGGCTGGGCCAAAGGAGCTTTCATCTCTCAAGAAGGGTGCCATTTTTGTAAACCTTGAGTGATGTTTTCACATAGTAATGCTCACTCACCCGTTTGTAGCACCTGCCCAGAACTTTCCTGATATTCCTTGCAATCTAGAGCTCTGACCCTGTGGTCCGAGGTAGATAGATGAGTTGTCTCCCCTGGGAATATGGAAACATCCTAGTCTCTGTGATCTGGGGGTTCCCAAATACCCTCTTTTCAGCACCACATGGAGGTTCTGGTAGTGAGAGACATTTGAATTTGTTTGAACCAGGATAAGGCAATGTTGGCCACACAGTCATATTTGGAGTGATTTCCAGACTGAACTTTGGGTGTGAAAGCTTTGGGTGCCCTCGGGCCCCTATTCTCTGCCTGTGCATGGATCCAAAGTCTCTCTGTACACTCACTTGTGGCAAAATGTGGATCCATATTTTCTTGCAATGTCTGTACCCAGGAATCCGAGAGCAGAGGCAAGGTGGCTACTCCTATGAGATTCTAGATTGTGTTGTAAAGGCAAATCCTGCTTTTCTTTTGTCTCCAGTGAGAGCAGTCTGTGTCAGAATTCTCCCTTCACATTTGATTTGTAAGTTTAGGTGTGGAGAGGAATAGCTTAAGCTGTATCAGCACACTCTGTTAAAGATGAGTGTTGGAAAAGTAGCCACTGATGGTAAGGCAGTATCTCTCACAAAGTTTCTTCATGATCCACGTGTCTGTGCCTAGCAGGCTAATTCATGGAGAAGCAGGAGGACAACATTTTCTGTTGTTTTGTCAACAAAGTCTTACATCACAGTGCAGTCCATATGTCACCACGTAGCTCCTAGGTGCCCACACCTGACAGCTTGGCATTTTATAGGAAATTCTTGGCCTATGCAGAGACATGAAAAACTCACTGTGTATCTTTCTCAAATTATTTGAAGGGAATATGACAGATTATTTCATGAGAATAAATTTGGTAAGATTTGGAAAATTTGATCAGTTTCTTATAAAACTATGGGAAAAGTTACACAAGACGTAGATAACCCAAATAGTCCTATAAATGAATAAATAAATAAATATATATATATATATATTTTTTTTTAAATAAATAAGACCAGTGATAAAAAAATATTTTTCTAGGGCGGCACCTGTGGCTCAGTGGGTAGGGCACTGGCCCCATATACCGAGGGTGGCAGGTTCAAGCCCAGCCCTGGCCAAACTGCAACAAAAAAATAGCCGGGCGTTTGGGTGGGCCCCTGTAGTCCCAGCTTCTCAGGAGGCTGAGGCAGGAGAATCGCCTGGGCCCAGGAGTTGGAGATTGTTGTGAGTTGTGTGATGCCACAGCACTCTACCGAGGACAATAAAGTGAGACTCTGTCTCTGTAAAAAATAATAATAATAATAATTTTTTTCTAAAGAAAGGTGTAAGTCCAGTGGATGTGCTAATCAATTTTACCAAATATTCTTAGAAGCAGTTATTCCATTCTCATGGATATTCTTTTAGAGAACAAATAGAATGAGAAGATATACTCTTGAACCTGCCTTTTTTTTTTTTTTGTAGAGACAGAGTCTTCCTTTATCATCCTTGGTAGAGTATTGTAGTGTCACAGCTCACAGCAACCTCCAGCTCCTGGGCTTAGGTGATTCTCTTGCCTCAGCTCCTGAGTAGCTGGGTCTGTAGGTACCCACCACAACACCTGGCTGTTTTTTTGTTGCAGTGTTTACCTACCACCCTCAGTATATGGGGCTGGCTCCCTACCCACTGAGCCACAGGCGCCGCCCTCTTGCTGTCTTATATGGGTAGCATAACATAGGCACCAATGTCTAACAAGGACATAGGAATAATTCATTATAGGCCAATCGTTGTGGATATCCAGGCCAATATCATCAACAAAATATTCTCAGAGTGATCTGAGCAGTATGTCAAGAGGAAGATGCACTAAGATCATGGACATAGTTGAAGAATGTGGTGATGGTTTAATGTGTAATATTGAAAATACTAGAAAACATAATGCATGGCATTCACAAAGTCAAAGAGAAAAGTGATGTGATTATTGTCAATAAATGTGAATAAATTTTTAGTAAAGTTTAACATCATAAGTCCAGAACAGGTGTTTGATGAAATTGATCATGAAACTCATGCCATAAAGTTCTTAAGTATTCTCCTCCCCTGCCCTTCCCCCCTCCCCATATTCTTAGGTTATAATTAGTTTATAGCTTTCATATGAAAGCTATAAATTAGTTTCATAATAGGGCTGTGTATGGGTGGAGGGAGGGTGATTGGAGGGATCACTTCTATGGTTTATCCTACAAGGGTACAAGTGAATCTTTCTAAGAGTAGAATATAAATGTCTTAACCCAATAACTAAGAAAATGACATAAAGGATATGTTAACCAGTTTGATGAAAATATTTCAAATTGTATATGAAAACACCACACTGTACCCCATGATTGCATTAATGTACACAGCTATCATTTAATAAAAAAAAAGTATCACTATTCACACTAAAAAAAAAAAGTTCTCAAGTATCAATGCATGCATTCAGCCCTAATTTGATAAATGGTAGTATAGACATCCTCAGATAGCAATGTGGTTAAAGCCAACAGTAAAGGTCAAAAGGAATGGGGAAGTTACTGTACCTGGCAAGTGATCAGGACAGGCTGTAGGAAGTCAGCAGAGGTCCAGGAGCCCTTAGGAGAGAGGTCAGCATCTGACACAACTGAGTGTGGCTAGGAGCAGCAGCCTCAGTTGTCTGGGCCCTGTTGAGAAAATGTGCCCTGTGCAGCCGCATGAGGAGACTTGGCACCAACAGTGAGGGTGCTGTCAGCACCCTAGTTTCAACTCTGGGAGAGCCCATGTGAGGGGATCTGTGACAGCATTCGTGCCTGGAGTAGTCCCATAAAGCAGGGCAGATGGGTTGATAAACTGTGTAACTTGTGCTGACAGGAGTTGGTGAGGTTTGTCTGGGCACATAGCTAGTATAGAGGGCACATAGCCTCCCCATCCAAGCCATCTTTCCCCTGTGCGGTCTTTCTAACCTAGAGGATTTTTCTGACCTTGTATGTCTTCCCTGTCTGTTCCCAGAGCCCAAGGTGGTGTTTGCTAAGGAGCAGCCAGAGCTCAGTGAGGTGCATGCTGAGGCGGGGGCCAGTGCCACCCTGAGCTGTGAGGTGGCCCAGGCCCAGACAGAGGTGACATGGTACAAGGATGGGAAGAAGCTGAGCTCCACTTCCAAAGTGCGTGTGGAGGCCAAGGGGAACCAGAGGCGGCTGGTGGTGCAGCAGGCGGGCAAGGCAGATGCTGGAGAGTATAGCTGCGAGGCCGGGGGCCAGAGGGTCTCCTTCCATCTGGATGTCAAAGGTGGGTTTTCCAGTGGTACTAACTTTGCCTGATTTCAAGGTGATAATTGGCAGGGCTGTCAGACTGTGGTACTCTTTCCTGGAGATGTCCCCTCTTAAAGTCTCTCATCCTGCCTCCTGTTTTCATGCCCATGGTTGTGCCAAGGATGAGAAAGGTGTGTATGGGAGGCACAAGGCTGTTCTTGGACACCCTGAGTGTGTTCTGGGAAGTAATGCTTTTCACACCTTGCCAATACCTGCTTGAGAGCCCACAGGTGTTCTCAGGTGTCCAGCCCCTTGGCTGTTCTTTCTGCACAAGGCTGAAGAAAAGCAGATGTCTCCCAGCTGGGGACCCCTAGGAGCTCACACATGGCCTGGCCAGCTCCATATAAGGGCTCTGCCTATTGAGAGGTGTTTAAATTTTATTGACCCAGGATAGGGGACTTTTTAGCCACATAGTCATTCTTGTCATTATCTCATGACTGACCACTCTTTCCAACTTTGTCATGGGCACAGGTGCTGTCAGGGCACCCATGTGGGGTGACATGTACATCGATTTTTTTTTTTTTTTGAGGCAGAGCCTCAAGCTGTCCCCCTGGGTAGAGTGCCATGGCATTACAGCTCACAGCAACCTCTAACTCCTGGGCTCAAGCGAATCTCCTGCCTCAGCCTCCCAAGTAGCTGGGACCACAGGTGCCTGCCACAACGCCCGGCTATTTTTTGGTTGCAGCCGTCATTGTTGTTTGGCGGGCCCGGGCTGGGGATTCGAACCCGCCACCTTAGGTGTACGTGGCTGGCGCCTTAGCCGGTTGAGCTATAGGCGCCGAGCCTACATCGATTTTTTGTTGCTGCTGTTATAGTGTCTTTGCCAAATACAGTGCAAGCAGGGGATTGTAGATGTGCACCCTCCTCACAAATGGGAGGTTTGGAAAATTCTTTTGAAAGCCTATCTTGTTTTTTTTTTTGATCTTGAGTTAGTTCATTCTGTATCTTAATGTCCCTTGTGGTTTGATTTTACTTACTTAAAAATGGAAAGGAATAAATTGATCTGCCTTTATCAACATACTTTTTAAAGGTAAGTTGTTGTACTAATAGCCACTAATGGGTAAAGCAGTATTTATTTCATGGCATTTCCTTATTAGTTCATGTGTCCCTATTCCCCTTTGGCTGATTTGCTAGAGAAATCTGAAAACTGACTTTCTTTTCCTTTTATAAGAGAGTCTTTATGTCAAATAGAGGTGGCCTGCAATCCCACATTTTATTTATAGCTACCAAGACGCAATACTCTGATATTGTATCAGTATCTCATGCATAGATATCAGAAATAGGCATTTGCATATATTTAAAATATTATTATATGAGAATATGTCATTTTTATGTTAGGAAATTTGAAAATTTTTGGCAAATTCATCAGTTCCTAGAAAACTATATCAAAACTCACACAAGGGTGGCGCCTGTGGCTCAAAGGAGTAAGGCACCAGCCCCATATACTGGAAGTGGTAGGTTCAAACCTGGCCCCAGCCAAAAAAGAAAAAAACTCAAATAAAAAAAAAAAACTCACACAAATAGAAATAGACAAGTTGAACAGTACTATAGCCTTTTATGGAAATGGAACAAATAATTTCTTTAGGGAATATCTAACCCTAGTGGCTCTACAGGTAAATTGTATAAAGTGTTCTAGAAGGAAATTATTCCATGTTCATAGAAGTTCTTCTAGAGTATTGAAAAAGAAGATACATTTTCCCTGTCACAATATATAGGTAACTATCATTAATCTGAAAATCTGGTGGGCTAAGTATGAAGAGTTATAATTAGCCCACCCATCTCCTATCAGTATCAATGGCTAATATCTTTAACCAGACTCTGTAAGTTGACCACCCAAAGGACTATAACAAATTGGTCAGAGGTGGTCAACATAAGGAACTAGGCCTATTGTACTGATAGGTACATGTGGTGCATGTCTGGTCTATAAAAATCAGGTCAACTAAAGGAGTTGGTCGATGTAGGGAGGTGGTCAACTATGGAGGTTCTACTGTGTTAGCAAACTGAATTTAGCCATTTATGAAAAGTATAATACCCAATGACAAAAGTCATAGTCCAGAATTGCAAGGCTGATTTAACATTAGAAACATTAGAAAGTCAATACAAAGATGGACATTACAAGATTATAAGAGAGAAAGATGTGATTATTCCAATATGGAGAGTAAAACCATTCAAAAAGGTATAGCATCATAAATCCAGAAGGAATAAATACTTAGTAAAATGTAGAATCAATTCATGCCGTACAATTCTTTTTTTTTTGCCATATAATTCTTAACAAACTGTAAATGAGAGCATTCTTTCTTAATTTAATAAGTAGTAGTATAGAAAAAAACAATCGGCTCGGCGCCTATAGCTCAACCGGCTAGGGCGTCAGCCACGTACACCTAAGGTGGCGGGTTCGAATCCCCAGCCCGGACCCTCCAAACAACAATGACGGCTGCAACCAAAAAATAGCCGGGCGTTGTGGCGGGCGCCTGTGGTCCCAGCTACTTGGGAGGCGGAGGAAGAAAACTCCCGGAACCCAGGAGTTGGAGGTTGCTGTGAGCTGTAATGCCACGGCACTCTACCCAGGGGGACAGCTTGAGGCTCTGTCTCAAAAAAAAAAAAAGAAAAAAACAATCTACTACTACACTAAAATGAAACCTTGAGAGCATTGCTTTTGAGACAGAAAATAAGACCAGGAAACCATTGGTCACCACTTCTGTCCAACATAGTACAGAAAAGTGAGAAAGAAAATAAAATACAAGGAATAAAACTTGTACATTATAAATGGAACTTAGATGATATGGTCATTATTTTAGAAAAATGTAAAAAAACATATTAAAAACCCTTAAAAACTACTTATGTGACTTAGTAGGAAATTTGTCAACAATGACCACATGTAAGAATCCATACACAGACTTCTTGATCTGTGTAGTAGTGACAAGCAGATGGAAAATAAATTTTTTAAAATATTTCAAAGGTCTCATATTACCAGTTGCAAGCCTAATAAAAGATCTTGAAATGGTTTATGGGGGTAAATTATTAAACACTGTGGAGAGATAGTAAAAAAAACTCCCAATCAAGGGAGAGAAATCTTTTTTTTTTTTTTTGAGACAGAGCCTCAAGCTGTCCCCCTGGGTAGAGTGCTGTAGCATCACAGCTCACAGCAGCCTCCAACTCCTGGGCTCAAGCAAATCTCCTGTCTTCACCTCCCAAGTAGATGGGACCACAGGTGCCCACCACAATGCCCAGCTATTTTTTGGTTGCAGCCGTCATTGTTGTTTGGCGGGCCTGGGCTGGATTCGAACCCACCACCTTAGGTGTATGTGGCTGGCGCCTTAGCCACTTGAGCCACAGGCACCGAGCCAAGGGAGAGAAATCTATGGAAGTCCCAAAGGTGTTCTATTCCAGTGAAAATCCCAACAGTCGTTCTCCTGGGGTGCTGAAATATTTATAGGCTGATAGCAAAGGCCAACTGTGATGAAGTCACTCTCCAAGAGTGGCATGAGGGCATTTGCTCTATGAGATAATAAGACTTTTTTTATTTTTATTTTTTATTTTTTTTTTGTGGCAGAGCCTCAACCACAGGCGCCGACCACAATGCCCAGTCATTATTTGGTTGCAGCTATCATTGTTGTTTAGTGGGCCCGGGCTGGATTCGAACCCACCACCTGAGGTGTATGTGGCTGGTGCCTTAGCCACTTGAGCCACAGGTGCCCAGCTGATAATAAGACTTTTAAAGTGACAGCAATTCAGATAGCTGGGCCTGGCATAGATAAATACACCACAGGAATTGAGTAGTGAGGTCAAGAACAGCTTTATGTATAACCAGATTTACCCTCCCTCTTTTTTGTTTGGTTTTTACCGTAGTGGTAGCAGGGGGTGTAGAGAAAGGCTGGTCTATTCATAAATAGTGCTAAGACTATTAACCATATGGAAAAATAAAATAAATTGGATGTCTACTTCCCCACATGAAAAATCAACTCCAGATGAGCTAGAGATCTCCATGAGAAGGAAAGCAAGCTTTTATTGGATAATGTAGAGCTTGTAGGAGTAGCCACCTCACCTCTGCTCTTGGATTCCTGGGTATAGATATTGCAAGAAAACATGGATCCACATTTTGCCACAAGTGAGTGTACAGAGAGACTTTGGATCCATGCATAGGCAGAGAATAGGGGCCCGAGGGCACCCAAAGCTTTCACACCCAAAGTTCAGTCTGGAAATCACTCCAAGTATGACTGTGTGGCCAATATTGCCTTATCCTGGTTCAAACAAATTATCATCTACATTATCTGAGCTTATCAGGTAATGTAGATGATTCAATGTCCTCAGGGCAATTAACAGTTTCTTGCACAGAACATAAATGTATTAGCCACACAGGACAAAGGATATGTTTGACTACAATTAATTACTAACTTGATTTCCTCTGAAGACCCCATCAGGGAGGGAAGAGGCAAACAGGTGGGGAAGGTTATTTGTAATATATGTGAGTGTGAACACTCTGGAATTTAATTCTATGAAGAGCTCCTGCAGAAGAGTATGAAAAAGTGCTATTGAAAAATAGTCAAAATACTTGAACAGCAATGAATAGCAAGGATAATGGCCAACATTTTGTAAGAGATGCTCAGCTCTGTCAGTCATCAAGACAATGAAAAAGAAAGCCATAGGGATACACAACTATAGACCCAACAGCTGATGCTTTGAGTGGAGGCAGAAGCAGCAGCCTAGGACCCTGTAGGGAGAATGTGCCCTGTACAGCCCCATGGGGAGACGAGACATCTGCAGTGAGGGCAGGTGTGTAGGTTCAGCACCCCAGTCCCTTCCCAAGTCCATGTGGGGGATCTGTGACAGAGTCCCAACCTGGAGCAGGTCTATGAAACAGGGCAAATGGATGGATAAACTGTGTGATTTGTGCTAAAAGGAGTTGGTGAGGCTTGTTTGGGCCACATGGCTAGTGCAGAGCCTGAAGAAATTTCTCTTTCCTGGGTCTACATGCACTTTCCCCACTGAAACCTTCCTGACCTAGAAGATTTCTCTGACCTCGTGTATCTCTTCCTGTCTTTTCTCAGAGTCCAAGGTGGTGTTTGCCAAGGAGCAGCCAGAGCTCAGTGAGGTGCATGCTGAGGCGGGGGCCAGTGCTACCCTGAGCTGTGAGGTGGCCCAGGCTCAGACAGAGGTGACATGGTATAAGGATGGGAAGAAGCTGAGTTCCAGCTCCAAAGTGCGTGTGGAGGCCAAGGGGAACCAGAGGCGGCTGGTGGTGCAGCAGGCAGGCAAGGCGGATGCTGGGGAGTACAGCTGTGAGGCCAAGGGACAGAGGGTCTCCTTCCGCCTAGACGTCACAGGTCAGTCCTTTGGGGGCAGTAAGATAGCCTATTTGGTGGTGATGATGGTTCTGGCCTACAGCCCAACAGATCCTTATGGGCTTTTCTTTAGCTTTTATCTCTTAAGCTTCCCTTTCTTTTAAGGGAAGGTGTCTGTGCCTAGCAGGCTAATTCATGGAGAAGCCCAAGGACAACATTTTCTGTTCTTTTGTCAACAAAGTCTTGCATCACAATGCAGTCCATATGTCGCCAGGTAGCTCCTAGGTGCCCACACCTGACAGCTTGGCATTTTATAGGAAATTTTTGGCCTATGCAGAGACATGAAAAACTCACTGTGTATCTTTCTCAAATTATTTGAAGGGAATATGACAGATTATTTCATGAGAATAAATTTGATAAGATTTGGAAAATTTGATCAGTTTCTCAGAAAACTTTATGGCAAAAGTTACACAAGAAGAAGTAGAAAACCCAAATAATCCTGTACCTTTTAAATAAATAGAACCAATGATGATAAGAAGAAAATATTTCTCTAAAGAAAGGTTTAAGCCCAGTGGATCTACTGACCAATCGTGCCAAATATTCCTGAAAGGATTTATTCCATGTTGATGGATATTCTTTTAGAGAGGAGAATGAGAAGATACACTCTTGAAGCTGTCTTGTTTGGTTAGCCTAACATAGGCATCAACGTCTAACAAGTGTGTAGGAACAATTCATTGTAGGCCAATCTCTTAATGATATCCAGGCTAATAGCATCAACAAAATATTCTCAGAGTGTTCCAAGCAGTATGTGAAGAAGAAGATGCACTATGAACAAGGGCATAGTCTAAGAACATAGTGGTGGTTTAGTGTTTAATATTCAAAATATTAGAAAATGTAATGCATGGCATTTACAGAGTGAAAGAAAAAAAATATGATTATCTTAATAAATGCAGGATAAATGTTTGATGAGGTTTAACATTATAAATCCAGAACAAGTGTTTGATGAAATTTTTTTTTTTTTTTTTTTTTTGAGACAGAGTTTCGAGCTGTTGCCCTGGCTAAAGTGCTGTGGCATCACAGGTCACAGCAACCTCAAACTCTTGGGCTTAAGCGATTCTCTTACCTCAGCCTCCCAAGTAGCTGGGACTACAGGTGCCTGCCACAATGCCTGGCTATTTTTTGGTTGCAGCTGTCATTGTTGCTTAGCAGGCCCAGGCTGGGTGCGAATCCGCCACCCTAGGTATATGTGGCTGGCGTCCTACACCCGTGGCACTGCCAGGTGTTTGATGAGATTTGTCATGAAGTTATGCAAAAAGCTCTTAACTGTCGGTAAATGTATTCTTCCCTGATTTACTAAGTGGTAGTATATAGACAGTGCCAATTAACATTGTAGTTAAAGCCAGTAGTAATGGCCAAAGAGACTGGGGAAGCTGCTGCACCTGGTGAATAACCAGGCAGCCTCTACGCAACCACAGATGTCCAGGAATCCGTTCACTGTGGGCAGGAGCAGCAGCCTCGTGACTATGGGCCTTGCAGAGAGAACATGCCCTGTATAGCCCCATGGGGAGACTTGGCACCAGCAGTGAGGGCAAGTGTGCAAGTGTCAGTATCCAGTCCCTACCCTGGGGAAGCCCATGTGGGGGATCTGTGACAGCGTCCCCACATAGAACAGCCCCAAGGAGCAGGGCAGATGAATGCATAAACTGTGCTGAGAAACAGTGTGGTTTCTTCAGACCATCAGGCTGGTGCAGAGCCTGGAGATGGTTCTATGCCTCCTATTCAGACCACCTTTCCCTGGTGCTGCCTCCCTGACCTAAATGTTCACCTCTATATCCCTTCCTTTCCCAGAGCCAAAAATGGTGTTTGCCAAGGAGCAGCCAGAGCACAGTCAGGTGCAGGCTGAGGCGGGGGCCCACGCCACATTGAGCTGTGAGGTGGCTCAGGCCCAGACGGAGGTGACATGGTATAAGGATGGGAAGAAGCTGAGCTCCAGCTCCAAACTGCATATGGAGGCAAAGGGGATCCAGAGGCAGCTGGTGGTGCAGCAGGTGGGCAAGTTGGATGCTGGGGAGTACAGCTGTGAGGCCGCCGGCCAGAGGGTCTCTTTCTGCTTGGATGTCACAGGTCAGTCTTCGGGGGGTAGTAAGGGATGTAGAGGTGAACATAACCATCTAGATCACCTTTGGAGGTGATCAGGAGACTGGCTTAGACCTTTTGTGGATCTTAAGGACTTCATGTTAGACTTCATGTCTCCCCTTCTCACCTGCTACTATTATGCCTATGGTGGAGTCAGGAGCTGCCAAATGGGAAGCACATGTGTTGGAGCGGTCAGGGCCCTTTCTGGACATCCTGAGTGATGTTTCCATGCCGTAGTTCCTAGTGTTAGCCTTCATGTTCCCAGTACCTGCTTAGAATCTTCCTGATGTGGGTGGTACCTGTGACTCAGTGGGCAGGGCACTGGCCCCATATACCAAGAGTGGCGGGTTCAAACTCGGCCGCAGCCAAACTGCAACAAAAAAATAGCCGGGCATTGTGGTAGGTGCCTGTAGTCCCAGCTACTTGGGAGGCTGAGGCAAGAGAATCACTTAAGCCCAGGAGTTGGAGGTTGCTGTGAGCTGTGATGTCGTAGCACTCTACCAAGGGTGCCAAAGTGTGACTCTGTCTCTAAAAGAAAAAAAAAAGAATTTTCCTGATGTTCCCTCTGGTCAGGGTCCTGCCTGTATGTGGCCCTTGGGGCCTGGGGTGGATCAGGTGGGGTGTCTCTCACCTGGGCACATGTCACTGAGCTCCTTTTAGATATTCCAGAAGGTCCCAAATATCTCACCTAGAACCACACAAGCATTCTTCTTAGTCATGAATATTTGAATTTCTTTGAAGCCAATAGGGGAGAATTCAGGCTAGACCACCAAACTTGGAGTTGTGTTAAGACTGAACTTTAGATTTTCAAAGCTTGGGTGGTCTGAGACACTTTCTCCTCTTTTCACATGGATTTAGATACTCTCTTTGCACCTTTCTGTGACAAAATCCAGATCCATTTATTCTTTCATTGTCTGTGCCGAGTCAGCCAAGAGTCCAAGGTTGCTGGATGTGTTCCACAGGCACACACCTCTGAGGGCTAGAAGCCTTTTCTTACAGCAAATACTATTTTTATTTTGTCTTTGGTTAAAACATTTTGTGTCAGCATGTCTCTTAGAGTTTGGTGTAAAAATTTAGAGATAGAAAGGAAAGTGAAGATTATATCACTTCAGCACACTTGGGTGAAGATGTGTTAACTGAATTCCAGCTCTCGTCTGGACAAGCAGTGTTTATTTCATAGTATTTCCCTGTGACTGGTTTGGGTCTGTGCCTCCCTGGCTGATTCATGATGTCTGAGAACTGTTGTTTCCTTACTAAGAGAAGGCCACCCTCAAATAGGGTGGCCTGGGGATTCCATGTTAACCCTGGGCACTGCCACATAACAATTTGGTATTGTTTCAGTATCTAAGAGTTTGTTGCTGTGTGTAGATACAAAAAACCTACTATGTATCTTTTTGACAGGTTATTTGAGTAGAATATGACATTATTTCCTACAAGGAAATTTGAAAAGTTTGAGAAATTGGTGAATCCTTGGAAAACTTATATAAGAAAACAAGATCTCTTCCGGGCATGGTGGCTCATGCCTGAATCCCAATACTGTGGGAGGCTGAGGCAGGAGGGTTGCTTGAAGCCAGGATTTAAAGACCAGCTGGTACAGCATAGCAAGACCTCTTCTATACAAAATATTGACAAAGTGTATGGAGCAGACTTAAAGGGCATGATACACTGTGATGAAGTTCCTACTCCAGGAATGCATGGTTGATTTAACATCAGAACACTGGGAAATCAATAGCCTCTATTGAAGAGTTCAAAAGCAAAAAACAAAACAAAACAAAAAAAACACAAGTGTTTACCACCATAAATGCAGCATAAATGTGTTCAATAAAATGTTTACCTCATATCTGGAGGAGATTTATCAAATTTAGCAAACATTCTTCTTAAAAATGTTCTTAACAAGCTAGTAACAAAAGGATCATTTCTAAGTTGGTAAAGGGTACTGCAGACAACAACAGCAGATGTCTCCCTTTGAGATGGAATCTTAAAAGTTTTTCCTTGTAATTGGAACATTTCAAGTGAGCCACTGTCATGGACCGTGTCCAGCATTATATGGCCACTCAGGGGAAATATAAAATAAAAGAATACAATCTGAGTAAAATAAAAGTGGATTTCACAGATGACATGATGATTAACACAGAAAATAGAAAACACAAATGTTTAGGGTCGGAGAGAGAGTTGGCAAAGAGTGTTACATACAGAATATACAGAAAGGCTTCTCTATAGACTAGCATTGGAGCATTGGAAGAGGATATGTAGCATCCAAAGGATCATGCTCTTGGGAAAATTATTAAATATTTTAGAGAGACAACACAGAATGTATACACAAATGGTGAGATATGCAGGGAAGACACGAAGATATCCATTCTTGATCACAGCAAGAGAAATGATGTTTGGAAAAGGTGATTTTTGGTAAGAACTGACACATTGATTCCAAGGGACTCATGAAGATGAACAAAGAGAAACCCTCTGATCTGCCAGATAGCCAGACTTACTGTAAAGCCACAGTAATGCTGCCAGCTGGGTTTCAATGCCGGGAGAGGATAAAGGACCAAACGATCAGAACAGTGAACCTTAAAACAGATCTGTGTGTCATCAGACAAACTCCCCAACCACCGCCATTTTTTGTGGTGGTTCCAGATGCCAGGTACAGAGCAGGATGGCTGTCACATAAGCTACAACCATGTAACCATGTGTATGTGTGTGTGAAATAAAATTATATGGATCTTTCCCTCACACCACACACAAACACCAGCTCCGGATGTGATAAAGACTTCAACATGAAAAGCAAAACAATCTCTGAACAGAGACTATAGATTAGACATGACTTCAGAGTAAGATTTCTTTTTTTTTTTTGAGAC
>NW_003852680.1:699836-704133 GCF_000181295.1 Otolemur garnettii
GGCCTGGGCTAGGGATTCGAACCCGCCACCTTAGGTGTATGTGGCTGGCGCCTTAGCCGCTTGAGCCACAGGCGCTGAGCCCAGAGTAAGATTTCTTAAACAGAGTATCAGAGCCCGTGTCCCCAGAGCCCAAGGTGGTGTTTCCCTCCCACAAAGGGAAAATCCACGTCCTGGCCTCTGCTAAAAGAAAGTCCTTTATATCATCTAAGACACCATAAAAGAGTGAGAAGACAGGGCACAGAAATGGGGAAGATGATTATACACATGTAACAGTCAAAGCTCTAGCATAAAATAAGAAAGTGCACCTAAAAATGAATATGAAAAAGACAGACAGTGCCATTGATTTGTGGCTAAAAGTCATACCACAGAAGAGCAAAGACTAATGGCCAGAAGCACCTGAAGCTGCTGTACCTGGTAAGTGACCAAGACAGGCTGTAAGAAGTCACAGAGCTCTAGGCACTCCCAGGAGAGGTCAGCAGCTGACATGGCTATGCCCAGGCAGGAGCAGCAGCCTCAAGACTCTGGGTCCTGAGGAGAGAACATGCCCTGCACAGCCCCATGGGAGACTTGGCACGAGCAATGAGGACATGTGTGTAGTAGCACCCTGGTGCCTGCCCTGGGGGAGCCCATGTGTAGGGATCTGTGACAGCATCCCTATCTGGAAGAGCCCTACAGAGCAGGGCAGATGAATGGATAAACTATGTGACTCGTGCTGAGAGGAGGTGGGCTTGTTAGGGCCACAGTGCTGGTGCAGAGCCTTGGAGAAGTTTCTCTCGCCTGCCTCCCCACCCAGGCCTTCTTTCCCCAGTGCAGCCTTCCCAACCAAGAGAGGTTCTCTGACCTTGTGTGTCCCTTCTTGTCCCTTGTTCCCAGAGCCCAAGGTGGTGTTTGCCAAGGAGCAGCCAGAGCACAGCCAGGTACAGGCCGAGGTGGGGGCCAGCGCCACCCTGAGCTGTGAGGTGGCCCAGGCCCAGACGGAGGTGACGTGGTATAAGGATGGGAAGAAGTTGAGCTCCAGCTCCAAAGTGCGTGTGGAGGCCAAGGGGAACCAGAGGCGGCTGGTGGTGCAGCAGGCGGGCAAGGCGGATGCTGGGGAGTACAGCTGTGAGGCCGGGGGCCAGAAGGTCTCTTTCCATCTGGACATTACAGGTTAGCCATTTGGGGACACTAAGCCTTATTTGGAGCTGGTGGTGTGACTGGCCTATGGCCACAGAGGATCCTGTGGGCTTCCTATTAGACCTCATCTCCCCACTTCTCCCATTTTCTTACCTCCTGAGTTTATGTTTGTGGCTGAGCTGGGATTCTGGACGAAAAGGGAGCACGTAGATGTGTTAAAGGGCCATCTGTACACCTAGAATGTGTTTTCATGTATTCACACTGAGCCATGTTTTCCCAGCACATGCTCATAGCTGTGACTAGGTCTCCAGAACTCTAGTACTATCCAATGCATGAGGCTTTGGTAGACCAGGTGTCTCTCCCCTAGGGATGGTTGGAAGCCTCTGAGAGGGCTTGAACCCAGCCCCATGACAGGGCTTTCCCTATGGAGAGGGATTTAAGTTCATCAAACCAGAATACAGGGAAATCCCAGCCACCCAGTCTTATCTGGAGTCACATCAACATGGAACATTGAGTAATTAATATTTTAGATGTCTGGAACACTCTTCTGCCCTTCCACACAGATACCAAAGCTCTGTCTGCACCTTTATGTAGCATAATGTAGATCTGTGTTTTGTTTGTGTCTGTACAAAATAAGCAAAGAGCAGGGATGGTAGACAGATGTCTGAGATAGACACCTGTCGGGCTGGAATGGCTTGTTTTCCTCCTGTGTCCAGTTAGAATATTCTGTGTCAGAATTCCCCTTGGAATTTGATTTCTAGATTTAGAAATGAAAAGGAATATGTGGCTTATGGTACATTGGCACACTTGGGCAAAGCTGAGTTTGATGGCTATGAATGGATGTTTGTGTCTCAGTGTTTCCCTACTGAGGTTTATATTTCTGGAGAGTTTAACTTCAAATTAGTTGTTGGCTGTGGTCTAGCATTGACTCAAATGCCAGCACATAGCAGACGGCGTCCTGTCAGTACATAGCAATGTGTGGATGTGTGTAGATAGCAAACAACCCACTATTTGTTTTTTGGTTGTTTTTTGTTTTGTTTTGTTTTTGAGACAGAGTCTTACTCTGTCACCTTGGTTAGAGTACCGTGACATCATTATAGCTCACAGCAACCTCAAATTCTTGGGCTGAAAAGCTCCTCTTGCCGTGGCCTCCGGAGTAGCTAGGACTACAGGTACCTGCCACACCTGGCTAGTTTTTCTGTTTTTGATAGAGATGGATCTCATTTTTGCTTAGGCTGATCTCCAACTGGTGATCTCAAGCAATCCATCCGCCTCAGCTTCTCAGAGTGCAAAGATTATAGGCGTGAGACACCGCATCTGGCCTCGCTATGTGTTTTTGACACATTTTAATAATATGACATTTTATGAGTGCAGATTTTATTAAAGAGTTTTAATAAATTGGCTAAATGTTGTTTTATGGAAAATAACATAAAAACTGACCGAACAAGAAATAAATATACATTTGCTTACAATGTATATTTACAATATACATAACATATACAGTCCTATAGGCCAACTTTTTCCTGTTAAAAAGTAGAACCAGACTTGGCGCCCGTTAGCTCAGTGAGTGGAGTACCAGCCACATACACTGAGGCTGGTGGGTTCAAGCCTGGCCTGGGCCTGCAGAGCAACAATGACAACTGCAACCAAAAAATAGCCAGGTGTTGTGGTGGGTGCCCCCAAATAGTCCCAGCTATTTGGGGGGCTGAGGCAAGAGAATCTCTTAAGCCCAAGAGTTTGACATTGCTGTGAGCTGTGATGCCACAGCACTCTACTGAGGGCGACATAGTGAGACTTTGTCTCCAAAAATAAATAACTAAATAACTAAATAAAATAATAATAAAAAAGTAGAATCAGTAGCAAGAAAATTTTTTCTTGGAACAAGATCTAAGCCAAGTGGCCTGATAAATTCTTCCAGAGATTTTGGAAAGAAATTCTATGTTCATGAAGATTCTTCTAGAGAACAGAAAAAAGTGTTCTTTTTAAGTCATTGTATGTAGATAGCACAACACTAAGATCTGACCAGGAAATAGGAAGATTTCATATTATAGGCCAAACCACTATAAATATGAAGAACAAGGTCATAAAAAAATTAGTAGCAAACTGAATTCAGCAATAAAGATGATAAAATTCGTAGTCCAAGAGTTAGGGGTGGCTTAACATTAGAAACATTGGAAAATTGATATAAAGTATGATCTTACCTGATTGAAATGATGAAATTACCTCTATAAATGCAAAATAAAATACAGTATGCAGTGGCTCACACCTGTAATACTAGCATTCTGGGAGGCCAAAGTGGGTGGATTGCTTGAGCTCAGGAGTTCAAGACGAGCCTGAGCAAAAATGAGAACCCATCTCTCCTAAAAATAGAAAACCTAGCTGGATGTTCTGGTGGGCACCTGTTGCCCCAGCTACTCAGGAGGCTGAAGCAGGAGGATATCTTGAGCCCAGAGTTTGAAGTTGCTGTGACCTATGATGATGCCATGATACTCTACCCAAGCCAAGGCAAAGAGTGAGACTCAGTCTCAAAAAAAAAGAAAGAAAAAGAATAGAAAATAGGTGTAAAAGTTTAAAAAACAAAAGTGGAATTCACAGATGATCATTCCAGAAGATGAATTCTTATGCTTCGTAAGAGAGTTGAGAAAGATCACCATGTACAAAATCAGCCTAAAGAAAAAACTTTGGTACATGTATGTTAACAACAAGGGATAGGAAAATTAAACTTTAAAAGATTGACAGTAGCATCAAAGGTATATTTATAATTCTCATCTAATAAAAGATATGTCATGTTTGTAATTCTAATCTAATGAAAGATGTGCAGACGCTTTGTAGGAGGAAAGATTAAACATTTTTGAGAGATAGTAAAGATGGAAATAAATCCTTGGAAGAATCAAAGATGTTTGTTTCCCATCAGTATCAAGACAAATGTGTTTTAGGGAGTGGGAGGTTTAAAAATGACAAGTAGATTTCAAAGGCCAAGTACAGCTAATACACTCTTGAAGGAGAGCCAAGTGGGAGAAATTTGCTGTACCAGATGTCTCAAGACTAATTAGAAAGTATCTCAGTGCAGGAATAGTTATCAGATCAAAGTCCCTCAGAAACAGACCTGTATATAAATGGGCTCCCACTCTCCTAGTCTCCCCTCACCCATTTTCTTTCTTTCTTTCTTTTTTTTTTTTTT
>NW_003852680.1:705273-705616 GCF_000181295.1 Otolemur garnettii
AAATAAAATAAAAACAGTGATTCATCAGAAGACTCCAGGAGATTATGAAAAGGTGAGGCACACAGATGGGAAATATTTAACACAAAAAGTATCAAATCTTTAATCCTTACATGTAAAAAGGAGCTCTGAAAAGTGAAGGACAAAAAGACAATACTATTGATAATTGAGCGGATGCGTTGAGCAGTGGCACCGCAGAACAGCACATACTAAGGAACAAAACCACCCACCACTGCTGCACCTGGTGAGTGACCAGGACAAGCTATAAGAAGCCTTAGAGGTAAGAGAGGCCAGCAGCTGACACTGGTCAGAGCAGCAACCAAGGACTCTGGGCCCTGCAGAGAGA
>NW_003852680.1:705731-709103 GCF_000181295.1 Otolemur garnettii
ACTATGTGAATTGTGCTGAGGGGGTAGGGCTTGGGTCATGTGGTGAGAAGAAACCTGCAAGGGGACCACCTCAAGTGCCCACTGACCTTCAAGGACCTGCAGAGCCTGGAGATGGTTCTGTTCCTCCTGCCTCCCCATCCAAGCTGCCTTTACCCAATGCTGCCTTCTAGATGGTGTCTTTGACCTTGTGTATTCCTCCCTGTCTGTCTCCAGAGCCCAAGGCAGTGTTTGCCAAGGAGCAGCCAGAGCATAGCCAGCTGCAGGCCGAGGCAGGGTCCAGCACCACACTGAACTGTGAGGTGGCCCAGGCCCAGACAGAGGTGACATGGTACAAGGATGGGAAGAAGCTGAGCTCCAGCTCAAAGATGCACTTGGAGGCCTCAGGCTGCACACGGCGGCTGGTGGTGCATCAGGCAGGCAAGGTGGATGCTGGAGAGTACAGCTGTGAGGCCAGTGGCCAGAGGGTCTTCTTTCACCTGAATGTCACAGGTGGGTTCTTTTGAGTGGTGAAGTAGCCTTGTTTGGAGATGTTGGCTACGCTGCTTGGTTCCTGGGATTCTGGATAGTGGCCCATGCTGCTGAGCATTGGACAGAGTGGCCCTTGAAAGTCAGTGGGTACTTGAGGTGGTCTCCTTGCTGGTTTCTTCTCACCACATGGCCCAGAAGGGGAGTGGGACCTAGGCCAGCAGTGACAGAGTTCCCGCTCTTATGCCAGCTCTCCTACCCCCAGAGCCTGAGCCTGAAGTTCCAGAGAGACCCAGCCCCAAAGAACCTCTGGTGGTCAGGGAGCATGAAGACATCATTCTGACTGCCACACTGGCAGCACCTTCTGTGGCCACAGTGACATGGCTCAAGGATGGTGTGGAGATTCGCCGCAGTAAGCGGCATGAGATGGCCAGCCTTGGGAACACGCACACTCTCACTATACGTGGTGCCCAGGTCTTAGACAGCGCTGTCTACAGCTGTCGTGTGGGTGCCGAGGGCCAGGACTTCCCTGTACAGGTGGAAGGTGAGCTGGGGGTGTGGTGGGAGCCCCTTGGGGGACCTCTATGCCCCAGTGCTGGGGAGGTGTGGAGCTCAGGGCACCAGGACTGGTGAATGCAGAGCTGTGACTGACATCTTCTTGTGCTTATAATCACAGAGGTGGTGGCCAAGTTCTGCCGGGGCCTGGAGCCCGTGAGTGGCGAGCTTGGGGGAACAGTGACATTGGCCTGTGAGTTGAGCCCGGTGCAGGCTGAGGTGGTGTGGCACTGCGGGAGTGCACAGCTCAGGCCTGGCAAGCGCTTCCAGATGGCAGCCGAGGGGCCCCTGCGCTCACTCACCATTTCTGGGCTTCGCGCTGAGGACGCAGGGGAGTACGTGTGTGAGAGCCGGGATGACAGAACCAGCACATCCCTCACTGTCAGCGGTATGCAGGTGGCCAGGGCCACACAGGCTGGGCATAGGGTTCCAGGGTGGCTTCTTGGAGGAGATGTCCTTTCTCTGCATGCCAGCAAGGTGGGGCCTGTGACTCTCCTGGCTGCCTGCCTCTGAAGCAGACCTCCTTCTTGCCTGCAGTACCCCGTGTGGTCAAGTTCACCTCTGGATTGAGCCCCATGGTCGTGGAGGAAGGTTGCGAAGCTACCTTTCAGTGTGTGGTGTCTCCCAGTGATGCAGTCGTCACATGGTACAGGGAGGGCACTGTGCTGCAGCCCAGTGAGAAGTTTGTTATAGCGCAGAACGGTGCTGGCCATAGCCTGACCATCTCAGACCTGGCACTGGAGGATGCAGGCCAGATCACAGCCAAGGCAGAGGGTGCTTCATCTTCAGCTGCCCTGCGGGTCCGAGGTGAGTGTGGGGACCAGTGGCTTCTTGCAACAGGGAGCCTTCCTGATGGGGTGGTTCCAAGTTCATAGGTGCCCTATTGGCCTGTGTCCAGCTGTTCTGACTTCAGAGGGGATGGGCCTCTTCTCTGGAAGGGAGAAGCTACAATGCTACACTGGGGGGAATGGACAGAAGTTGAGGCAACAAAGGAAGGTTTTCTGGAGGAGGTTGGCCTATGCTGAGCCCCTTGGATGGCAGTGGAAAGAGCATAGGGTTGGAGGCCAGTGAACTGCAGATGCAGGAGGTGGGATGATCTTCTCATGCTGCTGAAGCCAGAGAACCAGAACTTCCCCTAAAAGGGAAGTAGGAGCCATGACAGGTTTTTAAGTAAGGCAGTGATGTAGGCAAATGCACCTTTGTGGGGTGATCAAGGGACATCTTAGAGCTGAGAGACCTATTTTTCATGGCTTAACATGCAAATGCATCCCAGGACCTTGTTAAAGCAAAGACATGTCTGAGGGTTCCAGACAGTATGCCTGTCTCTCCATTTTAGCAGAACCCAATGTGGGTGGCTGGAGCCACACTAAGGAGCTCCAGGCACTGGGACCTGGTGCCTTGCTCTGAGCAGGGGAACAGGAGGTGGGCAAAGTTTTGCTGGGAAAGAAGCCTCTCTGGGACCATAAATCATACCTGTACAGGTACACAGCTGGTACCTGTGTGTGGCAGAACTACAGGCAGACTGGAATTGGAAGGTGGGGCTGAAGCAGAAGGCTGCTTTGTGGCTTGGGCTCAGGGCAGGTGTTAGGGGTGGGATGGGCCCTCTGTGCCTTAGCTAGGGGGTAGGCCATGGCTGCCTTGACCTCCTCTCTGCCACCATTCTAGAAGCTCCAGTGCTATTCAAGAGGAAGCTGGAGCCTCAGACAGTAGAGGAGCGGAGCTCAGTGACCCTGGAGGTGGAGCTGACACGGCCATGGCCAGAATTGCGGTGGACACGAAATGCAGTGGCCCTGGCACCGGGTGAGAATGTGGAGATCCATGCTGAGGGCACGCATCACCGTCTGGTTCTGCATAACGTGGGTTTTCCGGACCGTGGTTTCTTCGGCTGCGAGACACCCCATGACAAGACACAGGCCAAACTCACAGTGGAGAGTAAGCCTAGAGGGGTTGGGGAGGACTGAGCAGGGAAGGAGGGAGGGCAACGGATCTCCCTCTGGAGGTGCATGTGAGGAGGTTACCTGGGGAGGAGGGTAGGGGTGAGGGGTCTCTAGGGCAGGCTTGAGGGTGGGAAGAGGGCAGTTGCTGGGACCCTCTCTGAGCTCTACTTCCTCTAGGGGCAGTGAGGGCAAGGGGTCTCAATGCAGGGGTTCACCTGCATCCCCACAGTGCGCCAGGTCCGTCTTGTACGGGGCCTGCAGGAGGTAGAGGCACGAGAGCAGGGCACAGCCACCATGGAAGTGGAGCTGTCACATGCTGATGTGGAGGGCAGTTGGACTCGTGATGGCCTGCGACTCCAGCCAGGGCCCACGTGCCACCTGGCAGCGCAAGGCCCCACACACACTCTCAAGCTCT
>NW_003852680.1:710388-720529 GCF_000181295.1 Otolemur garnettii
GAAGGGGCTGTTGTCTCTTTGGCAGGAAGATGAGGGTGGGGGAAATTGGCCTGAGGGGGGTCCCACATGGTTCCACTTAGTCCCACCCACCCCATGTTTAAGTTGGAGGTATAAAGGAATTCGCCTTCCTGGGCCTGCCACCACTGCTGGAGTGAAGGGGTGTGTGGCCCTGGCAAGTGGAGGGAGGACATCCCTATCTGGTACCCATGATAACAGTCAGGGGAGAGTGGCTATGGGGAGTGAGAGTCTGTTGAGAAGATGGGGGTGGGCAGGTGGATCATGTGTGAGTGGGGTGAAGAGTGTAGGGTGGGGCCAGGATGGGACAGGGCATGGGTGGGCAGGGCAGAGATCTGGGGAGGATCATGGGTGGGTGTAATAGGGAGAGTGCCTGCAGGTAGATGGGGACAGGTGGGACCGGGACATGGAGGCTGGGGATGTAGGGCACCATGGGGACATTCTTGGGCATTCAAGGTGACAAGAGGCATGGCCATATTTCTGGTGGTCAAATTGTATGCAGAAGGTCCGGAACTATCTCAGAGGGGACACTTGGCTCGACCACCTGCTGGCCAGACACAGATTGGCTGTTGGGGCCAAGCAGATGCCTGGCTCTTGGTCCTTGGCCTTAGGCTGCCTGAGACCCTGAGGTCCAATCATCAAGGGCTGGTCCTGATCCCTCCCCCTGCCGGGCTGTCATACCCACAGAGCTTCCAGTGACCATCCTGCGTCCACTTCGGGACAAGATCGCCATGGAGAAGCACCGAGGTGTGCTAGAGTGTCAGATGTCTCGGGCCAGTGCACAGGTGCGGTGGTTCAAGGGCACTCAGGAGCTGCAGCCTGGGCCCAAGTATGAGATGGTCAGTGATGGTGTCTACCGCAAGCTTATCATTAAGGATGTGCAACCTGAGGATGAGGACACCTATACCTGTGACGCTGGTGACGTCAAGACCAGTGCCCAGTTCTTTGTGGAAGGTATAGGGAGGGTGGGTGGGCAGCTTTCAGGATTGCTGGCAGGGAGGGTCTCTCTGGCTTCAACTGTTTGCCTTGCTCTCCTAGAGGGGGCCAAGTCTGAGAGCAACCTGCCTGGTGTGTGAGTGACTGCGATGCATGTGCTGTGGTAGGACAGGGTTTGTTCCCAGTAGGGAACCAGAGGCTGAAGGAGGAGATGGCTGGTCCTCCCTGTGGGACCTCCTGGTGACTGTTCATCTTCCACAGAGCAATCCATCACTATTGTGCGGGGCCTGCAGGATGTGACAGTGATGGAGCCTGCCCCTGCCTGGTTCGAGTGTGAGACCTCCATTCCCTCAGTGCGGCCACCCAAGTGGCTGCTGGGGAAGACGGTGCTGAAGGCAGGACCCGATGTGGGAATAGAGCAGGAGGGCACAGTGCATCGGCTGACCCTGCGGCGGACCTACTCCACCATGACAGGGTCGGTGCATTTCACCATCGGCAAATCCCGCTCTTCTGCCCACCTGGTGGTATCAGGTGAGGGCTCAACCCTGGTGGGCAGACCTGAGGCGGGGCCACATGTGAGCACGGTCCAGGGTCACAAGTAGATGTGGCTCAGGGCCATGAATGCACTTAGTTCAGGGCCACAGAGGAGGCAGTCTACATTCACAGGTGGACAGGTTCAGGCCTCAGCAGGCAGGACAGAGTGAAGCATTCTCATGTCCTGCAGCCCAGCCTCTTCCCGTCCCTGCAGACATCCCTATGGTCCTCACACGGCCTCTGGAGCCCAAGACGGGACGTGAGTTGCAGTCAGTGGTCCTGTCCTGTGACTTCCGGCCATCTCCAAAGGCTGTGCAGTGGTACAAGGATGACACGCCCTTGTCTCCCTCCAACAAATTCAAGATGAGCCTGCAGGGTCAGATGGCTGAGCTGCGTGTTCTCCGGCTCACGCCTGCTGATGCTGGCATCTACCGGTGCCAGGCAGGCAGTGCACAGAGCAGCGCCGAAGTCACCGTTGAAGGTGGGGTGCGATGAGGACTAGGGGTGTGGGAAGAGCCTCTGGGAATGGGAGTAGTCAGCCACACAGGTGCTGAGCTCCCTTTATGCCCCTCGCAGCACGGGAGGTGACAGTGATACAGCCACTGCAGGATGCTGAGGCCATGGAGGAGGGCCGGGTCACCTTCTCCTGCGAGCTATCCCATGAGGATGAGGAGGTTGAGTGGTCACTCAATGGGACACCCTTGTACAATGACAGCTTCCATGAGATCACACATGAGGGCCAGCGCCACACGCTGGTGCTGAAGAGTGTCCACCTGGCAGATACAGGCACAGTGCGTGTCACCTCGTCGAAGGTATCGGCCTCGGCACACCTGGAGGTCCGAGGTGAGCTGCCCTCTTGGGGTTTGTGCTGTTTCCAGGGTCCCATGCTTGGGGTGGGCACCAGGACATCTCACTGGCCCATGCCCTCCCTACAGCAAAACCGGCGGTGTTCCTGAGGGCGCTGGATGATGTGTCTGTGGAAGAACGTGGCACCCTGGCCCTGCAGTGTGAGGTGTCCGACCCCGAGGCCCATGTGGTATGGTGCAAAGATGGTGTGCCACTGGGCCCCAGTGACAAATACAACTTCCTGCGCACAGCTGGCACACGGGGGCTTGTGGTGCATGACCTGAGCCCTGAAGACGCTGGCCTGTATACCTGCCACATGGGTACAGAGGAGACCCATGCCCGGGTCAGCGTGCACGGTGTGTGGCCCTGGGATCAGCTGGAGCTCAGGGGGTTGGGTGGAGGTGCTGGAAACTTGGCAGTTAGCCTCATCTGGGGTGGCCCGCCCCATTCTATAAGACTAGGGACTGCTCTGCTGAGTTAGGGGAGGCCAGGGAGGTCCCTGGAGGTGGGAAAAGGAGAAACCAAGATGCCAGGCAGGGGGAAGGGTAGACCATATCCCCATCCTACACGGGGCCTCAGGAAGGCCCTGAGGTCAGCTGGCTGACCTAGCCCTGGGTCTCAGAGCTATGGTTCCCTGGGGCATGTCCCTCTCAGCTGGAGCTGGATTCCTCAACCTTGAGGTGGCTGCCTGGCTCCTGAATGTGCCTGCCATCCTGGCTCAGCTACCTATAATCTAGATTCTAACTGCAGAGGTATCTGGATCCAATGACTGATGTAACAGGCCTGCTTGCTGGTCACCCCATGGTGTGTCTGTGACAGTTTCATAACTGAACAAAGGAGTAGAGGACAGTGTAACAATATGTCCTGGAGCCAGACTCGTCCCATCTGGAGGATCCTCCTTCCTCCAGGCTCCTATCTTTACTTTCACGGATATTATGAGCCTGTGACAATTGTGTGCAGTCCATGCTCTTGGCCACCCTGATTAGAACTCAGAGGTCTTGGTCATCCAGACACCAGGGTGTGGCCAACTCCAGGTGAGGGGCACCTACCAATTGGACAGGGCAGCATGGTCTGGCCCCTCCCGAATCTGGTCCCTCCAGGGAGGTATGGACCAGGCCAGTGCATCATCTCAAGGCCAGTGCCTGTGGCTGACTGGCCTGACCTGTCTCTGTGGCCTGCAGACCTGCATGTGGGTATCACCAAGAGACTGAAGACAACAGAGGTGCTGGCAGGTGAGAGCTGCACCTTTGAGTGCATCCTGTCCCACGAGAGTGCAGGCGACCCGGCTGTGTGGACGGTTGATGGGAAGACAGTGGGCAGCTCTGCCCACTTTCAGGCCACACGCCAGGGCCGAAAATACACACTGACAGTCAGAGATGCTGCACCAAGTGATACTGGGGAGGTGGTCTTCTCCGTGCGGGGCCTTACCTCCAAGGCCTCACTCATTGTCAAAGGTGAGCATGTCTGGCTAGGGTGGGGACTTGTCACAATGCAGTGAGGGGCTGCTGAGCCCAGGCCCCTTTCCCAGATGCCCAGGAGGTGGGACCCTGGACTGAAGAAACACCTAGGGTTGCTTCCAGGGCCTGTCTCTCCAGGCCCCTGGATAGCATCCCTTCTAGAGGCCTGCTGGGGTCCTGGGGGGAGATTCCAACCATGTGGTGGTGGTGGGGTTGCATTCTCAGATGAGCTTCTCTGAGTTTCTGATGCAGGCCTGAAATTCTGGTCCAGTCCATGGTCCAGTTGCCCTAAGTGGTTGGTAGATCCCAGAGCCTGTGGCCCACTAAGCCATTGTGAGGACACTTGAGGTGAGGCTTCAGCCACCCACTTGGCTGTGAGAGCACTGTGGATATCCCTGAGCTTGTGCTTCTGGTGTGTACCTGTGGTACAGATCAGTGGAACTCAGCTCACAGGTGGCGCTGGCCCACGGCCACATCCTGAGCTGAGAGGATGAGATTCTGTGGTCTCACATCCCCCCTCCTCCCATCTTCCAGGTCCTAGCTTCTGGCAGTCCAGGGCACTGAGGCTCTTGGAGTCCCTGAGTTTGAGGCCTATAGTTTCTTTGGTTTTGGTCACTAGAGACTGAACATTCCAAAATACGTGTATCTGACCTCATCTAGGCTATAGCTAGAGCTGTGGATGCAGCCTGGGTCATGGCTACATCTATAGCTGGCACCATGGCCAGGCCTCATGGGCAGTGTCTCTGCTTCCTTCAGAGAGGCCAGTAAACTTCACTAAACCCCTGGAGGACCAGCGGGCTGTGCTGGGGGAGGACGTGGTGCTGAGCTGTGAGCTATCACGGATGGGTGCCCCAGTTCGCTGGCTGAAGGATGGCAAAGCCATCCGCAAGAGTCAGAAGTATGATACGCTCGTCGAAGGCCCACGGGCTGTGCTGGTCATCCATGGGGCCTCACTGAAGGATTCAGGCACATACACGTGCGAAGTGGAGGATTCCAAAAGCACAGCCAGCCTCCAAGTGGAAGGTAAACACTGTGAAAGTTCTCACAAGTGGCCCTGCTGCAGTTTCTCTACCCGCAGCAGGGCACAGGGTCACCTCCAACAACCTCAGCTTCCCTGTCCCAAGTGGGAAGGGCTCATCCAGGCCTCACACCCTACCTTTTGTGCCTCTGTCTCCTGCCCCCAGAAAAGCCAAACCGGTTCACGGAGGAGCTGGCTGACCTACAGGTGGAGGAGAAAGGCACTGCTGTGTTCACGTGTGTGACAGAGAGGCCTGTGACCATGGTGACCTGGCGCAAGGGCCTCACAGAGCTGCGGGCTTCAGGGAAGCACCGGCCTAGCCAGGAGGGCCTGACGCTGAGGCTTACCATCAATGCCCTGGAGAAGGCAGATGGTGACACCTACACTTGTGACATTGGTCAGGCTCAGTCCCAGGCTCGGCTCCTGGTGCAAGGTGAGGCCAGCTGGGTTTGTGCAGTCAGGCTTTGTTTGAAGTTGACCCTGGAGACTGAGAGCCAGTCAGAGATTGAGCTCCGGATGGGTTCATCTTTAGTTTCCCCTTCTCTGAGAGTAGAGGGGAACCCTGGGTGGTCTCTGAGGCTTTCCCAGGTAGACCTTTGTGAATGATCTGATGGCCTTACACTTACTCATACATTTATTTGCTGTGTTTTTCATATGTGCATAGTATGGCAGCCCCTATGGGTGAGTTTTGCATGTATTTACACACATGATATATCACCCTCTTCTCAGAAGTGCAGCCTGATAAGACGTGCCAATGGCCAGGGAACTTCAGGTGCCTCCAGGGAAGAACCCATGTGCAATAACATTGTCATTGATAGTTATGGTGGTATCTTAGTTCATTTTCTGTTGCTTGTAACAGAATACCTGAAACTGGGTAATTTATAAAGAAAAGGAATTTATTTCGTATAGTTCTGGAGGCTAGGGAGCCCAAGATCAAGCAGCTGCATTTGGTGAAGGCTTTCTTGCTGGTGGGGACTCTGCAGAGTCCTGAGGTAGCTTAGGGCATCACAAAGTGGGAGTGCTCAGTGTGCTAGAATATAAGGCCAGGTGAAGTGGCTTATGCCTGTAAGCTCAGCAACCTAAGGGGCTGAGGAGTGAGCATAGTTTAAGCCTAGGCGTTTGAGACTAGCCTGGGCAACATAGTGAGATCCCATCTCTAAAAAACAAAAACTAAATTAGCTGGGGGTGGTGGCGTGTGTGCCTGCAGTCCTAGCTACTTGGGAGGCTGAAGTGGGAAGATCGTTTGAACCAGGAGTTCGAGGATGCAGTGAACTGTGATCATGCTGCTGCACTCTAGCCTAGGTGACAGAGCAAGATCTATCTCCAAACAAACAAAAAACCCAAACAAATAAAAAAAAATAAAGAAGTCATATAAGGTAGGAACTTCCACTCCAACTTTTCCTCTCTAGTGAATTCAACAAATCTAGTGAAAGCATTTTGATAGCACAGTAAAAACTCCATGATCTAATAAAGTTGTAATCACAGTTAATAAAAAGAAATTGGTGAAGGTATGAGTCAGAAAATAATGAGACCCCTTAAAACTTGGGAGGCCAGAGCCATTTCTTTGCATATCAGTTCACTAACCTGAGGTCTTTGTCTCTTGGGAGCCACATGCATGTAAAGGGGAGTCTTGGAGGAAATTCTGGATGCAGAAGGCATCTGAATGCATGCGTCACCTCACTACTCAGAAATGCTTTCTCTTTAACATCCCTAATTCAAGGGCAAAATGCTCTTGTTTTTAGGAATTCACACTCTGTATCCTCTAAACAATTCAACTGAAATTTTAACATAGTCGTGTTTTGGTTCACACTCATGTTTCCTCTGTTAATACAAAATTTCATGTCATTGTATGACTGCAGTGACAAGTGCAACTAGCATATACAGGTTTGGGGACAGGCAGCTGCTCTTGGGAAGCTTAGATCAGTGGGAGGTGGCAGGACAGCACACTCACCTGGCTTTCAGGCTGTGGACTCACCCAGCAGATTTCACAGAAGGACCCCCCAACATTTAGGGCTCAGAGGTTGTCCTCTCAGTGTTCTGCTCTGTGTTTTCAAAGTTCTGTCAACAGGAGCTCCTTAGACAAGACCACCTCTTGCTCCATCATGGGAAGCATTATATCCCTCTGCCCCCAGGCAACAGACCAAGTGGGCCTCCAAGATGGTGGGGACCCCTGACATGCCTGTCTGTGTCCTTGCAGGCCAGAGCGTGAGCATTGTCGAGGACCTGGAGGACATGGACGTGCAGGAGGGCTCCTCAGCTACGTTCCGCTGCCGCGTCTCCCCTGCTGACTACAAGCCCGTGTACTGGTTCTTGGACAAGACACCCCTACACCCCAACGAGCTGAATGAGATTGAGGCCCAGCCTGGGGGCTACCATGTGCTGACTCTGCGGCAGCTTGCACTCAAGGACTCAGGCACCGTCCACTTTGAGGTGGGCGACCAGCGGGCCTCGGCTTCCCTGAGGGTTACTGGTAGGTTGTGTGCCTGGAAGCCAGGGCCGAGGTGGGGGGACTCCTTATCATCCATGTCATTCAGGGGTGCAGCCTTGCGGAGGGCAGATGGCAGCTTGGTCAGTGCCAACTGTGGTCCCCAGGTGCAGGGGAGGCTGAAGTTGGGCTCTTTCACACTAATTTCCTTCCATGTGATTTGTAGAATTGTGGCCAGAGTGGCACAGGCCAGACTGTGTCTCTGTTGGGGAAGGTACCACTTAAGAGCCCTGTTCCTTCCACACCCCTTTCTGTGGGCTTGGCCTAAAGGTGGCAGGCAGGCACTGAACCTGGCCATTGTCTCCTTTGCTATTGATCACTCCAGCACAGTTACCTCCCCCAAACACCTTCTGCTTCTCTCCCTGTGTCCTCCAGAGAAGCCAAGTGTCTTCTCCCAGGAGCTCACAGATGCCACAGTCACAGAGGGAGAGGACCTGACCCTTACATGTGAGACCAGTGCCCCAGATTGCCCTGTGTGCTGGACCAAGGATGGGAAGACCCTGCGACCATCTGCCCGGTGTCAGCTGAGCTATGAGGGTCGCCAGGCCCAGCTGGTCCTCACTGGGGCCACCCTGCAGGACAGTGGGCGTTACAAGTGTGAGGCTCATGGGGCCTGCTGCAGTGCCATTGTCAGGGTCCATGGTGAGCCTCTGTGTAGTCAGTCCTCTGTGCCTGTCTGTGTCCTAACCTCCTCTTCTTACATGACACCGGTCCTATTAGATCTGGGCCTACCTGGATGACTTCATTTTACCTTAATTTCCTCTTTAAAGGCCTTACCTCTAAATACAGACACATACTGAGGTTCAGAGTCAGGGCTTTATCACATGAATATTCAGTTTAGTTCATGACACTACCCTTCTCTATTCTGATCCTTGGAGCACCATTCTTGTCACTCACCAGAGGTTTGGGGTTCCTGCCTTTAGGCTTTGAGATAGAAGGGTTGAGGTGGGCTGGTCCTGGCCCCTGCTCAGGCCCCGGCTCCGGCCCCAGCCTTCCTCCACCTTCCGGGTCCCTAGGCAGGACCCAGGGCAGGAAGGGTAAGTTAAACCCATACCTGTCTGCAGCCCGGCCAGTGCAGTTCCGGGAGGCCCTGAAGGACCTGGAGGTGGCAGAGGGTGGAGCTGCAACGCTGCGCTGCACGCTGTCGTCTGTGGCTGCTCCTGTGGAGTGGCGACGTGGGGACAACCTCTTAAGGTCAGGTGACAAGTATGGCCTGCGTCAGGAGGGCACCATGCTGGAGCTAGTGGTGCGGGACCTGCAGCCCCAGGACAGCGGGCAATACTCGTGCTCCTTCAGGGACCAGGTGACATCTGCCACACTCACCGTGAAGGGTAAGCTTCTCTGTCTGCTCCACACCTGGGCCTGATGTGGGCCTCCATTCAGTGTGAGAGGACAAAGGTGATGTTCTCCTTGTCTTTCTGGCCTTGATGCAGCCCTGCCCGCCCAGTTCATAGGGAAGCTGAGAAACAAGGAAGCCACAGAAGGGACCACGGCCTCACTGCGGTGTGAGCTGAGCAAGGTGGCCCCTGTGGAGTGGAAGAAGGGGCCCGAGACCCTCAGCGCTGGGAACAGATACAGCCTGAGGCAAGACGGGGCAGTGTGTGAGCTACAGATCCGTGACGTGGCCGTGGCAGATGCCGGGGAGTACTCGTGTGTCTGCGGGCAGGAAAAGACCTTGGCCACTCTCACTGTCAAGGGTAAGATCGATGCATCCAAGCATATCTACCTTCTGGTGTCTAATTATTGGCTTCCTGCCATCTGTTTCTATTCATTCCCCATTCATACCCCATCTCTGTGCCATGCTCTTCCCATCATTCCTTGGAATCCCTTCCAGCTTCCTGGGCTGTTGTAGGAAGCAGGAAAAACCAGCATGTACAAAAACCAGCTCTCCTCCCTGTGCCCCTGTGGGTTCTGTCCTGTGGGACTCTTATCTCCATCATGGGCATGTGCTGTTCCCCGGTGACCTCCAGGGTGTCTCTATGTCTTTCTGTTCCTCCTCAGCCCTGCCGGCCCACTTCATAGGAAGACTGAGAAACCAAGAGGCCATGGAAGAAGCCACAGCTACACTTCAGTGTGAGCTGAGCAAGGCAGCCCCTGTAGAGTGGAAGAAGGGGCCTAAAACCCTCAGAGATGGGGACAGATACAGCCTGAGGCAGGACGGGACTGTGTGTGAGCTGCAGATCCATGGTGTGGCCGTGGAAGATGCCGGGGAGTACTCATGTGTGTGTGGGCAGGAGAGGACCTCAGCCACACTAACTGTCAAGGGTAAAGCCCACATCTGGCTATGTGTGCGTGTGGCTGTGCGACTGTCGTTCATGCTCCCACCTTGTGCCTGTGTCCATGTCTCTCTCCCTCGTCCCTGCAGCATTGTTTTCCCACCACCTGCTCTGTGGGACACATCTCAGGAGCTGGGAAACAGCAGAGAACAGGGGTCTTTCCCAGCCCCCACGGAGGTCACAGTCAGAATAGAGAATATGGGGAGAAGCAGATAATTAGAAAAAATGGAATTAAGGTGTTGTGCCTAGGAGTTCCACAAAGACCACACTGCCAAACAAGTTAAATTTAAAGAGGAGTCCTTTTATTGAAGAGCTGGCTGGCGACTGCCTCAGTGTCCCAACATGGGGTTTCTGAGAGCAGCTCTTGAGTGCTTAAGGGGTCGGGTTTTTAAGGCTTGGTTTGCATCCTGGTTGGCATGTAGGCTGCCCAGGTGCGTCCAGGTAGGATAGCAAACGAGCATTGTAAAGAAGCAGAATTTTGTGGTTAGTTAACCATATGTCATACATCTTTGTTTTAATATTTTCCCTGTATACATCTTAGTTTCAGTATTTTTCCCTGTACATCTTAGTTTCA
>NW_003852680.1:720654-722890 GCF_000181295.1 Otolemur garnettii
AAAAAAAAAAAAAAAAAAAAGTCAATCTCGGAATAGTTGGTACTGTTTGTTTCCCAGGGAATTAGCCAAACAAGAAATTGGGAATGAATTAGAAGCAAGAAATCAATTAGTACTTTCTCATTTATCTTGGGAGTGAACTAGATTTATTTTATTTCTTTTTTTGAACGCCTATAGTCCAGAAATTTGCCAGGAGATAACTGGCATTTTTCCATTATAGCCTGGGCCTGACACTTTTCTACTTTAGCCTGCGCCCACTAGGCCTAACAAATGGTCTTCATGAGTGTGAACAGGAGGAAAGGAGGTAGCAAGGTGTACCAGGAGGAGTTCCCAAAACAGGAATACCAGGCAAGGACGTTAGTGGGGGTGTTAGGACATGTGTCCCAGGCCATGGAGGGGAGGGCATATGGCATGGGGTGACGTGCAGATGATTCCCTGTTTTGTGTGTTGTGTCTGTGGCCAGGTTCCTGGGGTCTTATGGTACAGTGAGGATGCATAGCTGTCCTGGCTCCTGGGTGGGCCCCTGGCTGCCCCCTGCTGTGTTTCATGTGTTGCCTGCATGGTCTGTATGGCTAGTGCCTGTCCATACTCCCCAGAGCCTGATGTGCTATGTAACCACATCCTGACCACGCAATTGAGAATAGGGTTTATGGCCTGAGCATGTCATGCAAGGGGTCATAGTCATAGTGGACTATAGTCAGAGTAAGGTGACCCCCATGGAAGGAAATGGCCCAGGACCCTAAGAGATTGGGACTGATACAGACATTCTAGAGACCTGTGTCCCTGCTCTGGTGGATCCTGGGCTGTTCATATGTGTTTGGTAGAAGTGGGCCTCAGCCTGATCTGGACCCACCTGGGGAGGTGAGGCCACTGGACTCAGTGCACAAGCCCACAAACTCAAGGTCATCTTGGGGGAGAAGCTTCTGGCCTTGAGCGATGGACCCTGCAGGACTCATCTTGTGTGTCCATGGAGTGGGGATATCTGCCATGGTATGCCGGATGGCCAAGTGTCAAGCGGCGAAGTGGTCAGGTAACCCTGGGTCATGATCATGCAGATGAAACAAAGCCAGACATTGCTGAAAGGCCTGGGCATCTCAGAGTAGAGAGAAGGACCTCTCTACAGACTCATGGGGCCTCTTGCCTAGGACTGTGTTTGGGTCTGCGCACACAGCAAAGATGGATCCCCGAGGCCAGCAAAGAAGCAGGTTCTAGGGGCTGGGCATGGCAGTCATCTGGCCACTCATGCTCGTAGCAGGAGGCCCCTGCCATGTACATGCATGTCACAGAGGCCAGCTTCTCCAGCTGTGTGGACAGAGCAAGGCATCCATACCATGGAGGGCAGCAGGTCCTCTCTGGGTCAGACCCACTAAGATTGCACAGAGGGACACAGCAGTCTAAGCCCTATCATGTGACTGCCACACAAGTGAAAGGCACAGAGACCATGGGGTGGGGGAAGCTAGACCAGTGGCTGAAAAGCAGAAGACCCGAGAAGACTAGCTGCCAGCTGCCTGAGACAGCTGCTGCTAGGAGTGGATGAGTCCTAAGAAGGCCTTGGGGTTCTGTGCTCCCTACCTGGGCCACATGTGGGCTCCCTTCTAGAGAATGCCTAGCAGAGTGCTCCTGCATGTTGGGGTATTGCCACCATCCTGAGCTCTGGCCTCAGGAGCAGCAGGAATTGATGAGAAGTACAAGCTGGCATGACCTATCGGGAGATTTTTTGTCCATGTCTCCTTCCTCCAGGTATTGTCAAGATCACAAAACAGCTGTGGAATGGGGAGGCACGGAACAGGGCTGGGGCTGGGGCATGGTGTGAGCTGAGCCCCCAGGCCAGGCCTGAGCCTTTGGATCTGGTGATGGATAGAGTCTGAGCCTGGAGGGGACATAGAAGGGGATATCCATCCTCTGTCCATACATCCTGTGGGTCCTGTGGCCATTTCTGTATATCTGTCCTCATCATGGAGTCCTTAATGAACATTCCAGCTCCTCCGTGTCCCTCCCCTGTATGTGCTGGACTGATCTGTTCTCTACTCCCAGCATGCTTATTCTCCGCCCATGTGTCCTGGTGTCCATGCTTTCATTACTAGTTTATTCCAGAGTGTTTCCTTGTTGAATGAATGGCCCACACTTTTCTCCAAAGAGCCTCATGTGATTCATGTCCAGCCAGCCAGACTCACACAAAGTTTGAGGCTTAAGGATGCCACAGAAGAGGCCACAGGTGTGATGTTGACAGGCTGGACCC
>NW_003852680.1:724255-730900 GCF_000181295.1 Otolemur garnettii
CATTGTTGTTTGGCGGGTCCGGGCTGGGGATTCGAACCCGCCACCTTAGGTGTACGTGGCTGGCGCCTTAGCTGGTTGAGCTATAGGCGCCGAGCCGAGAAACCAGAGTTTACACTCAGCATGCCACTGTGGCCCAAATATGTTGTTTTGTGAGATTCTGTATCTTGGTCTCCATCCTGCTGTATCCCGTTCCCCAAAGTTTTCTAGAGGTACAGTCTTCATCTGCTCAGGCGGACAGAACAAAGTACTGCAGACTGGGTGGCTCAAAAAACAAGTTTTATTTTCTCATAATTCTGGAGGCTGAAGTTCCAAGATCAAGTTTTTCCAGGGTTGGTGTCTCCTGAGCTTTGCTCTTTGTCTTGTAGACAGCCATCTTCTTGTATCTTCACGTGGTCATCCCTCTGGGTGCATATGAATGTCCTGATCTTTTTTGATGAGGATACTAATCATATTGGATTGGGGCCCACTCAGACAACCTCATTTTGGCTTTTAAAAATCCTGCTTAAATGCAGTGACACTTTGAGGCACTAGGCGTTAGATTTCAACTTAGTAATTGGAGGAGGGGGGTGACTCATTTTAGACCTCAACGCTCCACCTTTTGGCCTCCCAAAGTTTATGACCTTCTCACAGACAAAATATATTCACCTGTCCTCACAGCCCCCAATATTAACCTATTCCAGCGTCAACTCTAATTCCAAGGTCTCATCTAAATATCATCTGAATCAAGTGCAAGAAAGACATCAAGCATGACTCATCTTGAAGCAAAATTATTTTTCAGCTGTGAAACTGGAGCCAGACAATTCCTATGCTGCCAAGACATGATGAAAGGATGAACATAGGGAAGGCATTCCTATTCAAGAAGGAAGAAACTGGAAACAAAAAAATGAGTCATTAGTCTCGCACAAATGTGAATCTGGCAGGGAAAATTTCATTGGATTTTAAGCCTGGAGGATAATCCTCTTTTGGCTCTTCCTTAGCCTCCTTTCCCCCAGTTTCTGATAACATGTTCTTTCTTTCTGAGTTCTGATTAGAAGCATCTTTAATATCCATTTTTCCATGATCCGATTGCTCGTGGTAATCTATACCTTTTCTAACATGCACCTCAACAATCTCTAGCCTCAACCTATTACCTAGTTCCAAAGCCACTTTTACATTTCTAGGTAATTGTTAGAACTGTATCCCACTCCCAGTACTAAAAGCTTTGTGTAATTTTCGGGCTACAAGTCTGAAGATCAAGGTGTTGGCAGGTTGGCTTCTTCTGAGGCCTTATTCCTTGGCTTGTAGATGGCATCTTTTCCCTGTTTCTTCACATAGGGCTGTCTGTCCCTCTGCCTCTGCATCCTGATCACCACTTTTTTTTTTTTTTTGAGACAGAGCCTCAAGCTGTCCCCCTGGGTAGAGTGCCGTGGCATTACAGCTCACAGCAACCTCCAACTCCTGGGCTCAAGCGAGTCTCCTGCCTCCGCCTCCCAAGTAGCTGGGACCACAGGCACCTGCCACAATGCCTGGCTGTTTTTTGGTTGCAGCCATCATGGTTGTTTGGCAGGCCCAGGCTGGATTCGAACCTGCCACCTTAGGTGTATGTGGCTGGCGCCTTAGCCACTTGAGCCACAGGTGCTGAGCCCTAATCACCACCTTTTATAACAAAATCAGTCATATTGAAATAGGACCCACCCTGACAACTTCATTTTACCTTAATTAACACTTAAAATACAGTTACACTCTGGGGTCTTCAACTGGGGTAGTGGGCCCAGGTATTTTCAAGCATAGAGTGCTGGAAGCCCTGCCAAGGAAGGGTACCTCCTGTATGAGTGATGGCACTGGATCAGTGAAGTCATGACTAAGCGGTGCCTCCTGTAGGGTCATAGGGATGAGGGAGTTGTCTATTTCGTTTTTGTATGTGTGGTAAAAGCTGGAAGAGACTTGCTTTCCAGGAAAAAAGAGACTGTTGCTCCCTTGAGAAGGTAAGAGATCTGGAATAGAGCAGATCTCTGGGCTGACCTGCTTCTCATAGGCAGAACCCAGGAAGGCCTCACTGTCAGACAGTTGTTGGTATGCTGTCCCATGTCCCTCCAGCCCTCCTGTTTCTGTTTCCTTCCTGGATGTTCAGCTTAATGTTCCTTAAATCCTCCAGAGGGTTTGATGGCTTCTATCCATGTGACCCTTCCTAGCCCTTCCTGCTCAATTCATTCAAGATCTGAAGAACAAGGAGGCTACAGAAGGGACCACAGCTGTACTGCAGTGTGAGCTGAGCAAAGCAGCCTCCGTGGAGTGGAGGAAGGGGCCCAAAGCCCTCAGAGCCGGGGACAGATACAGCCTGAGGCAGGATGGGGCCATGTGTGAGCTGCAGATTTGTGGCCTGGTCTTGGAAGACACTGGAGAGTACTCATGTGTGTGTGGACAGGAGGAGACCTCGGCCATGCTGACTGTCAGGGGTAAAGATCATGTGTGGCCTTGTGGACCAGTGGATTGGTGTCTACATGTTGTCTCTGCATTACCACCTACTACTAGCAAATGTGACAAAACTAGGGTGACCTCATGGTGTCTGTCCTGTAACTGGGGTCCTCTGGGCATCTCCTATCTCTACATCGTGAAATGTCTTTATGCTCACGTTCATCCTTCATGTTCTCTGTTCCTTCTGAGCCATTTGGGTCCTCATCATATGTATGTTCATTTACTTGTTCCTGCTGTGGTCCTTTGGCGGTTTGTGTGGCTTTTTGTGTTTCTGTGTCCTGTGTGTAGAATCCTCCAGACAATCTGATGTTCTCAGTGACTGCTTGGCCCTTCTCAGCCCTGCCTGCCAGATTCACAGAAGATTTGAGAAGCCAAGAGGCCACAGAAGGGGCCGTGGCCATATTGCAATGTGAGTTGAGCAAGGCAGCCCCTGTGGAGTGGAAGAAAGGGCCTGAGACCCTCACAGATGGGGACAGATACAGCCTGAGGCAGGACAGGACCCTATGTGAGCTGAAGATCCACGGCCTGGCTCTAACAGATGCTGGAGAGTATTCATGCCTGTGTGGGCAGGAGAGGACCTCGGCCTCACTCACCGTCAGGGGTACAGACTTGTGGTCAGGCACGACTGTGTTCTGTGTCCAAGTATTGACTTCATGCCATCTGTCTTCAGTCATTCCATGTTCTTTCCTCCTGTCTGTGTCTCCCTCTTCCCATCCTACAGAATCCCTTCCAGCCCCCTGGGCTGTTGTATGAACTGAGACAAACTGGCATTTACAGCCAGCTTCCCAACACTTACACCATAGCGAGTTCCTGTTGGATTCTATGTTGTCTTCCATCCTGTAATATCGTGTCTCTCAAAGTTCTACAGATGCTATGGTGTTCTCCATGTGTTTCCAATTCTCTCTGGTTCTGCCAACGGCATTCATATAAATATGAGGCCTGAATGGGCTATGGCCATGTGGTATACATCCTGGGCTGAGGGAAGCCACAGTCCCCAGACTCTGCTTGGCACACCTCACATGCGGCTTATTTCCAGTTGGGTTTTGTGTCTTTGTCTTCTTTGTAGGTCCATGTCCTGTCTCTTCTGTGTGAAAGTGGGTGTGATTGTGCCCTTGTCTTTCTGAACCCCTAGCCCTCCCTGCCAAGTTCACAGAGGGTCTGAAGAGTCAAGAGGCCATGGAAGAGGCCACAGTCATGCTACAATGTGAGCTGAGCAAGGTGGCCCCTGTGGAATGGAGGAAAGGGTCAGAGACCCTCAGAGATGGGGACAGATACAGCCTGAGGCAGGACAGGACCACATGTGAGCTGCAGATCCGTGGCCTGTCTATGGCAGACACTGGAGAGTACTCGTGTGTATGTGGGCAGGAGAGGACCTCAGCCATGCTCACTGTCAAGGGTAAAGATCATGCGTGGCCGTGTAAATCTGCGCCTTGCTTTCTTCACCTTGTCTCTATGTCATCACCTTCTGCCTCCTAGTGGCATAGCTCTTGTGATTTTTCCTCTATCTGGGGTCCTCTGGCATCTCCCACCTCCCCTTCTTCTGTGGGAGATACCCTCCTGTACATGTTTATCTCTTTGTGTTCTCTGTTCATTTGCCCATTCATGCCATGGTCCTTTGGCAATTTGTGTGGCTACGTGTTGGTGTCTGTGTTCTATACACAGAGTCCTCCAGACAGTCTGATGGTCTCAGTGACCACTTGGTCCTCCCCAGCCCTATCTGCCAGATTCATAGAAGAGATGAGAAATCAGGAGGCCACAGAAGGGGCCACAGCCATGCTGCAGTGTGAGCTGAGCAAGGCAGCCCCTGTGGAGTGGAGGAAGGGAACAGAGACCCTCAGAGATGGGGACAGATTCAGCATGAGGCAGGACGGGACCCAATGTAAGCTGCAGATCCACAGCCTGACAGTGGCAGATGCTGGGGAGTACTCATGTGTGTGTGGGCAGGAGAAGACCTTGGTCATCCTCACTGGCATGGGAAAATACCACACCTGGCCATGCCATTGTCATCTTTCCCTCCATCACTAATTTGTGTGTGGTCTGTTTTACAAATGGCACACTGAGAATGTGTTGGGTTGGCTCTGCCTGGGGCATGGGGATCTGGGACCCAAGATAGGCACCAATGGACAAGCGTCAGCATCCAGGAGAGCCATTCAGGCCACTGGCATCTTTCCAGGGCCTGGGATTGTACACAGGCTCTTGGACCCCAGGCATGGAGGTGAAAGGCTTGTGTCCTTTTGTGGATATGCACAGTAGAGGTGGGAAGTTAAGAGGGGAGGTAGCCAGACGGCCTATGCCCTTCTGAACCTGGTAAGAGGTTTGACAGAGGCTTGTGGTCATGCCATGTTTCTGAAGGAGCAGCGCCCTTATCTGCTCAGACAGAGCAGACATAACAAAGGACTGCAGACTGGGTGGCTCAAACATACTTATTTTCTCAGAATTCTGGGATTGAAATTCTAAGTTCAAGGTATCAGCTGGGTTAGTTTCCTTGTCTTGTAGATGGTTGTCTTTTTTCTCTGTCTTCACGTGGTCATCCCTCTGTGTGCACATGTCCTAATCTCTCTCTCTTTTTTGTTTTTTTTTTTTTTTTTGAGACAGAGTTTCACTATGATGCCCTCAGTAGAGTGCAGTGGTGTCACAGCTCACAGCAACTTCAAACTCTTGAGCCTAAGCAATTCTCTTGCTTCAGCCTCCTAAGTAGCTGGGACTACAGGCACCCGCCACAGTGCCCGGCTATTTTTTGTTGCAGGTGTTGTTGTTTAGCTAGCCCAGCCTGGGTTTGAACCTGCCACCCTCAGTGTATGTTGCTAGCGCCACAACCACTGTGCTCCCAGTGCCGAGCCCCTAATCTCTTTTAATAGGGACACCAGTCAAATTGGATTGAGGCCCACCCTAACGACCTCACTTTGGCTTTTAAATGTCCTATTTAAATACAGTGACATTCTGAGGCACTAGGTATTAGGACTTCATAGGAAAAAGATATTTTTTTGAGGGGGACACAACTCAGGCCATAACACTCCATCCTCTGGCCTTCCAAAATTCATGACCTTCCCACTCGCAAATACATTTACTTCTTCCTGATGGCCTGGAATCTTTTCCCATTTCAGCATCAGCTCTTTAAGTCCAAATCTTATCTAAACATCTCAATTAAGTGTGAGGGAGATGTTCTATGACATGTACTGAAGCAGAATTCTTCAGCTAGGCAGCATGAAACCAGACGTGTTATGTGCTTCCAAGACATGTTGGAGGGACAGGCAGAGGATAGACGTTGCTATTCAAAAACTGGAAAATGAGAAAGAAGTTACAGGTCATCATCTTCAGCAAGTCTTAAACAAGCAGGGAAAAAAAATCTATGAGATTTTAAGGCCGGAGACTAATCCTTTTTGGCTCAATCCTCTGGCTTTGGGATTCAGTGGAGTTGCAACCCTGACCCCACAGGCCTGGGTTGGAGGTGTCTGGCTCTCTGAAACTCTTTCTATTTGTTGGTGACACCATCCCTGCTAATGTTGGAACCATCACCTTTTCTTAAAGGATAACATGTTCTTATCCTGAGATCCTGTGGAATCTCAGAAGTCTGACATCCTGCCTTTGTTCTGTCCCAACCGGTCAAGGCTTGTGGCATTTCTGCTGTTACAGAATTCTCAAAGCCCTTGCCCCATGCAATCTGTGGGGGGTCTAAGCCATCACACAAGAGGGTTTTCTGCACATCTTTCCTTGATAATCTCATTTCTATTACCAGTTTCTTCTGAGATGGCCAAATGGATCCATGAATCACACGCCTGATCACTTTAGCAAACTGTTGCCTACCCCTTGGTAGCCTCTCCAGAACACACTTTCTCATTTTTTGCAATATAGATATGCTGAAGATTTTCTGAATTTTCAAGTTCTGATTTCTTTTTTTTTTTCCTTGACAATTCCTTTTTGAATTTGTATCTTTCTTGTCTTATTTTGCTATTATCATTATGGGGAAACCAGGCTGCATTTTCAACATTTTTCTCAGAAACCTCCTCAGGCAAATGTCCAATTTCATTGTTTCTAAGTTCTACCTTCCATAAAACACTTGAATACAATTCAAACGGGTTCTTTGTCCTTTATAAGAAGGATCACCTTTCCCTGGTTTCCAGTAACATCTCCTCATCTTTGAGGACTAACCAGAAGCACCTTTCTTTCTTTCTTCTTCTTCTTTTTTTTTTT
>NW_003852680.1:731157-735231 GCF_000181295.1 Otolemur garnettii
GGGCCCAGGCTGGGGATTCGAACCCGCCACCTTAGGTGTATGTGGCTGGCGCCTTAGCCACTTGAGCCACAGGCACCGAGCCTAGAGTATAGTGTTTTTATCATAGCTGACTATAACCTCAAACTCCTGGGCTCAAGTGATGTTCCCATCTTGGCTTCCCAGAGTGCTAGGATTCTAAGTGCGAGCCACTGTGCCAGGCCGGAAGAGGTGGCTCACAGCTATTGTTTACCATGTGGACATTTTTAAAAAATGGATGATTTTTAACATGCATATTTTCACCAATAATCCTTTAGGTCAAACTCTGCTTTTCTAGCATGTATCTCAAAATATTCCAGCCATGTCTTACTAACCAATTTCAAAGCCACTTCTTTATTTACAGATAGTTGTTTTAGTAGCATCCCACGCATGGTGCCAAAATCCATGTTCCTTTGCTTGGGCTGCCATAACAAACTGTCATAGACTGACGTTAAACAGTCAGTCGGAAATTTGTGAGTTTTTACAATTCTGGAAGCTAGTTATGTGAGACAGAGATGTTAGCAGGGTTGACTCCTCCTGAGGTCACTTTTCCTGGCTTGCGGACAGCTGTTTTCCCCATGTGTCTTCTCATGGTTGTCTTTCTGTATGGTATTCAGATCTCCTTCTCCTTCTTTTTATTTTATTTTATTTTTCATTCATTTATTTTTTTGAGACAGCATCTCACTTTGTTGCCCTACAGTAGAGTGTCATAGTGTCACAGCTCACAGTAACCTCAAACTCCTGGGCTCAAGTGATCTTCTTGCCTCAGCCTCCCAAATAGCTGGGACTACAGGCGCCCACCACAATGGCTGGCTTTTTTTTTTTTTTTTTTTTTGCAGTTGTTGGCCGGGGCTGGGTTTGAACCCGCCACCTCCGGCATATGGGACCAGCGCCCTACCCTTTTGAGCCACAGGCGCTGGCTATTTTTCAGAGACAAGTCCCCCTCTTGCTCAGGCTGGTCTCGAACTCCTAAGCTCAGGCAATATACCCGCCTTGGCCTCCCCTTCTTATGTGGACAGCATTCACCCTTCTGGCCTGATTAACATTAATTATGTCTTTATAGGCCTTATCTCTAAAGCAGTCACATTCTGAAGTAGTAGAGGTCAGGGCTTCAACATCTGACTTTTGGGTCACCTCATAACAAGAGGTAGCCAGGGTGGGCCCAGGTGAGCTATCACTTGTGAGCACTCATTCTGCCTAGAGTAAGAAAGGAGTAGAGGACGGCAAGTTGTAGTGTCCGGTGTGGTATGGAAGCCCTAGCTGGAGTCCACTGGGGTCTGGGTGATGTAAGCCAAGGCAGTGGGTGGAGGGTGGAGGTCCAAGAGGGTCAGGAGTGGCATGTGAGGTGGAAGAGACAGGGTCTCGTGGGAGTGAGGGTGGTGTGCCTTGATCCCAAGTGTGCCCAGGGATGGGCAGTGCTGGAAGGAAGCCCTGCTGGGGAAGGGTACCTCCTGTGTGAGGGACGACAGTGGGGCAGTGAATGGCATGACTGGGAGGTGCCTCCTATGCAGTCACAGGGAAAGAAAGCAAGGGGCAGATGTCTTCAGAGTGGAGACTATCTCCCAGCTCACCTGCCACTCACAGAGAGATGCAGGGAGACCTCGCTGTCGGACGCTCTTTGTTCTGCCTCCTTTCACATCTGCTTAAGCCCTCCTGCTTCTTCCTAAATAGGGAGCATGTGTCTCAAATCCTCCAGAGGGCTTGATGACTTTTGTCCCTGTGACCCTTCCTAGCCCTTCCTGCTCGATTTATTCAAAATCTGAAGACCAAAGAGGCCACAGAAGGGACCACCGCCACACTGCAGTGTGAGCTGAGTAAGGAGGCCACTGTGGAGTGGAGGAAGGGGCCTGAGACCCTCAAAGATGGCAACAAATACAGGCTACGGCAGGATGGAACCACATGTGAGCTGCAGATTTGTGGCCTGTCCATGGCGGATGCCGGAGAGTACTCATGCGTGTGTGGGCAGGAGAAGACCTCGGCCACACTCACTGTCAGGGGTAAAGACCACACGTAGTCTGGCACAACTGTGTTCTGGTGTCCAAAGTGTCCCTACTCGTTCCATGTTCTTTCCTCATCTCTGTGTCACCCTGTTCCTGTCCCTCTACTGAATCCCTTCCAGACTCCTAGGATGTTGTACATATATAAACAAAGAGCAGCCAGCATTGACAGCTTCTTACTACTGATGTCACAGTGGGGGCAGTCATGTGTTCCTGTTGGATACTGTGTTGTCTTCCATCCTCTAATACATGTATCCCGTCCCTCAAAGTTCTACAGAGACTTTGATATTCTCCATATATTTCCAATTCTCTCTGACTCTGTGAACCACATTCATATGCATATGAGGCCTGAATGGGCCATTGCCATGTGGTATATACATCCTGGCTGAAGGAAGCCACAGTCCCCAAACTCTGCTTGGCACCTCTCACTTGTGGGTCATGTCCAGTTGGGGATTATGTTTTTTGTGTACTGTCCACATCTGTCCCTTCTGTGTACTAAAAGGGTGTGATTGTGCACGTGTCCTTCTGACCTCCAGCCCTGCCCACCAAGTTCCTGCAGATTTTGAGGAATCAAGAGGCCACCGAAGGGGCCACAGTCATGCTACAGTGCGAGTTGAGCAGGGTGGCCCCTGTGGAGTGGAGGAAGGGGCCCCAAGGTCTCAGAGCTGGAGACAGATATAGCCTGAGGCAAGATGGAACCAAATGTGAGCTGCAGATCCATGGTCTGGCTATGGCAGATGCCGGGCAGTACTCATGCATATGTGGGCAGGAGAAGACCTCAGCCATGCTCACTGTCAAGGGTAAAGATCATTTGTGGCCATGTAGATCTGTACCTTGCTGTCTGCACATTGTCTCTGTGTCATCACTTTCTACCTCCCAGTGGCATAGCTCTTGTGGTGACTCTATGGGCATTTTTCCTCTATCTGGGGTCCTCTGGCATCTCCCACCTCCCCTTCTTCTGTGGGAGATACCCTCATGTTCATGTTTATCTCTTTGTGTTCTCTGTCCTGAGCCATTTGGATTCTTACCATGCTGTGGTCCTTGGGCAGTTTGTGTGGCTCCGTGTTGATGTTTGTCTCCTGTACACAGAGTCCTCCAGGCAGTCTCATGTTCTCAGTGACCACTTAATCCTCCCCAGCTCTGCCTGCCAGATTCACAGAAGATATGAGAAACCAAGAGGCCACAGAAGGGACCACGGCCACTCTGTGGTGTGAGCTGAGCAAGGTGGCTCCTGTGGAGTGGAGGAAGGGAACAAAAACCCTCAGAGATGGGGACAAATACAGCATGAGGCAGGATGGGACCCAGTGTGAGCTGCAGATCCATGGCCTGGCCATGGCAGATGCTGGGGAGTACTTATGCATGTGTGGGGAGGAACAGACCTCGGCCACGCTGACCGTCAGAGGTAAAAGTCCTGTTCGGGGTTCCAATTATAAATGTCTGCTGTCCGTTTCTCCTCCTTCCATGATCTCCCCTTGACTTTGCCGTGTCCTTCCCATCACTTCATGGGGTCCTTTCCAGCTTTCCGGGCTATTTGCGGAACCAGAGGAATAAGCACAGAGAGCCATATTCCCTCCCTGTGGATTCTGCTCTGTGGGACTCTGTCCATCTGGGCATGTTTTGAACTCCAGGGCCTTCCAGAGGGTCTCATGTTGTCTGTTTGTCTGTCTTTCCCCAGCCATACCTGCCCACTTCATAGGAAGACTGAGAAACAAGGAGGCCATGGAAGGGGCCACAGCCACACTGAGGTGTGAGCTGAGCAAGGTGGCCCCTGTAACATGGAAAAAGGGGTCTGAGACCCTCACAGATGGGGACAGATACACCCTGAGGCCGGATGGGGCTGTGTGTGAGCTGCAGATCCATAGTCTGGCCATGGCAGATGCCGGGGAATACTTGTGTATGTGCGGGGAGGAGAGGACATCGGCCACACTGACTGTCAGGGGTAATGATTATGTGTGGCTATGTAGACCCGTGGCTTGATATCTACACATTGTGTCTTGTCATCACCTTCTGCCTCCCAAAATGGCACACTCCTGCGGCAACCCCATTGGCATATACCCTCTAA
>NW_003852680.1:735377-735897 GCF_000181295.1 Otolemur garnettii
TGTGGTCCTTTGGCAATTTGTTTGACTCCATTTGGGATGTCCATGTCCTGTACACAGAGTCCTCCAATCTGTTCTCAGGAACTGCTTGGTCCTCTACAGCCCTGCCCTCTAGGTTCATAGAAGACATGAGAAACCAGGAGGCCACAGAAGGGGCCACAGTCACTCTGCAGTGTGAGCTGAGTAAGGCAGCCCCCGTGGAGTGGAGGAAGGGGTCCCAGACTCTCAGAGATGGAGACAGATACAGCATGAGGCGAGACGGGATGCGATGTGAGCTACAGATCCATGGCCTGGCTGTGGCAGATTCCGGGGAATACACATGCGTGTGTGGGCAGGAGAGGACCTCAGCCACACTTACTGTCAGGGGTAAAGACCACATGTGGCTTGTTTGATGGCTGCCCATCACTGCTCTGCCCTCCCGTTTGTATTCTCGTCTCATTGTCCTGGTGTTTTCTCCATCCACCATGTCATTGTCATCTTTGTTATGTTCCTGTCTGCTTTGTGACCTTCATGCAGGCTGGGC
>NW_003852680.1:736080-740128 GCF_000181295.1 Otolemur garnettii
GGGTCTGAAAAAGAAAGAGGCTGTGGAAGAGGCCCTAGTCACCCTGCAGTGTGAGTTGAGCAAGGTGGCCTCTGTGGAGTGGAAGAAAGGGTCTCAGACCCTCAGAGATGGAAAAGATATGGTGTGAAACAAGACAGGGCCATGTTTGAATGGCGCACCTTCATGGCCTGGATATAGCAGATGCCAGAGAGCTCTTGTGGATGTCTGGGCAGGAGAGGGCCTTGGTCATGCTTACTGTCAGGTTAAGACCACATTTGACTGCATTGACTTGTGGGTTGGTGTCTATATATTTTCTCCCTATCACCAACTTCTGCCTCCAAATGTGGCACAATTCCTGTAGTAACCTGTGTTTGTCAGTCCTCTGAGTGTCTGCCACCTTGCCTCCCCCTTGTCAGATGTCCTCATGGTCACATCTGTCCCTGTGTTCTCTGTCCCTCCTGGGCCATTTGCTTTCTCACTATCCATACATTCATTCACTTGTTCACACCCTGGTTCTTTGGCCATTTGTGTGGCTCCATGCTGGTGTCTGTGTCCTGTACACAGAGTCCTCTAGACAGTCTGATGTTCTCAATGACTGCTTGGTCCTCCCCAGCGCTGCCCCCCAGGTTCATAGAAGACATGAGAAACCAGGAGGCCACAGAAGGTGCCACAGTCACCCTGCAGTGTGAGCTGAGCAAGGCAGCCCCTGTGGAGTGGAGGAAGGGGCCTGAGACTCTGAGAGATGGAGACAGATACAGTGTGAGACGGGATGGGACACGATGTGAACTGCAGATCCATGGCCTGGCTGTGGCAGATTCTGGGGAATACTCATGTGTATGTGGGCAGGAGAGGACCTCAGCCACACTCACTGTCAAGGGTAAAGACCACTTATAGCCTTGTGGATTCATTTGCATTTATTGTGTGTCCAGCCCTGGGGCCACACTTTGCCCAGTCCTTGTGATCATTCATTTCCTCTGTGAGTGTCACTGTTTTCCTTGGTGCTGTCTCCTTTCAAGTCACAGCACTGTGACCTTCGTGTAGGCTGGGCCAAGAGAAGGCATCATCCGCAGCCTGGTGTTTACCCTGATCTCCATCCAAATGACTTCATATAGCTGGTCATTGCGGTGGGGACAGGATTCTCTCCTGTGTCCTTTCATTACCACCCAGTCAGCTTTGTACCACCCTTATTTGAGCCTTGAGCTCTGTTACCTGGCCGTGTTCATGTTTGTCTCTGAGGGAGGTGAGGTAGTTCCCATAGACCCTGGCCCTGATAGCCAGTGTGGCCTCGTGTGGCAGACATTGTCAGCCATCCTTTAGGGTCTGAGGGTCAGGACCTTGCCCTGGGGTTTACAGGGTGATCACCCCTACTCTTTGGGGGAAGATGGGTGATGGCCCTGCCCCAGAGTGACAAAGGGAATGTGGACCTCCCCTGGGGTCTGGCAGTAATACAGCCCTGCCCTTGGGGCACAGAGGGAACATGGCCATTCCCTAGAGTCTTGGGGGCATGCAGCTCTGCCTGGGGGGACAGAGGAAACATTGAGATGCCCTGGGGTCTGGATGGGGTGCTGGGGTAGGGTCTCCACCTAATGCTTCCTGTCCTGCAGCCCCGCAGGCGGTGTTCCGAGAGCCACTTCAGAGCCTGCAGGCAGAGGAGGGCTCCACAGCCTGCCTGAGCTGCGAGTTGTTGGAGCCAGCCATGGCCACCAATGTGATCTGGAGCAAGGGCGGCCTGGAGCTGGGGGCAGACCCACGCAGGGAGCTGCAGCTGAGGGGCTGCACAGCTGAGTTGGTGTTACAAGACCTGCGGCGGGAGGATGCTGGAGAGTACACCTGTGCCTGCGGCTCCCAGGCCACCAGTGCCACCCTCACCATCACAGGTAGGTCCCTGGCTGGGCTAGGCACCCTCCATGTAGGTAAGCCATGGGATGGGGGTGGGTGGCAGTGAAGGGAGGGTGCAGTCCCAATGCTCAGGGCTAACCTTCGGAGCTGCAGCTTTAGTGGAGGGGTCCCAACTAAGGGAACATTCTTTAAGGGGGCAGGTTGACCTCCCCTAAGGCTCCGGCCCCTACCCTCTCCCTGCCTAAGCTGCCCTGTCTGCTGTTTGGGTGCCCCAAATCCCTGTATCTGCTCCAGATTCTGCTGTTTATCCCATACCTGCATCCTTGGTACAGCCTTCCCACCCCCTGTCCCACTCCCACCACTCTCCCCATAGCAGGTTCCCCCTAGACCTGGGCAGTTCCTCAATTCATTTCTTCACCTGTGCTCTGCAGTTTCTCCCCATAGCTGCCCCAGTAAGAGCCACTCTGGCCCTCCTCACCCCTGCCATGCTGCCTCCTGTGCCTCTGTAGTTCTCCTCTTGGCCCCCCAGACCTGGAGCACATCCTTATGTCTTGCCACAGCTGCCTGGGGACCCGGTCTCATATCCATGCTTTCCCCACAGCGGCGCCTGTGCGCTTCCTCCGTGAGCTGCAGGCACAGGAGGTGGATGAGGGTAGCGTGGCACACCTGCGCTGTGAGCTGAGCCGGCCTGGTGCAAGCATAGAGTGGCGCAAGGGCTCTCTGCAGCTCTTTCCTTGTGCCAAGTACCAGATGGTACAAGAGGGCACTGTTGCAGAGCTGTTGGTTCGCAGTGTGGAGCCGGAGGATGCAGGTGACTACACCTGTGACACAGGCCATACTCAGAGCACAGCCACCCTCTGTGTTCGTGGTAAGCTGCCTGTCAGTCCCTGCCCTTGCATAGACCCCCCTCATCCTCTCACCCTCTACCCTGTGCAGTGGCCATGGGGAGGGCCTTGCCAAGAGGCAAGCATAGCCTCTTTCCTGCATGCTCACAGTCCCTAGGCCCAAGTTCAAGACTGGGTTGCCAAGCTTGGAACTTAGGAAGACTGGTGCCTTCAGCTCAGGGTCTGCCTGCAAAGGAACTCAGTGTCATGATGGGGACTGTTCTTAGGAGCACATCAGGGAGACAAATGTTGTGTGGAGCAGATAGGGACTGTAGCAGAGGACATGAAGGTGGCTAGGAAGGCTTCCTGGAGTGGGGCATGATTGGGTTCTTGGTTTGGGTGCTTTGACCTGGCTGGCAAAGGGCCTTGTCCTGCCCCACAGAGCCTGAAGTGACCATTGTTCGGGGTCTGGTCGACGCGGAGGTACAGGTGGATGAGGACGTGAAGTTCAGCTGTGAAGTGTCATGCGCTGGGGCCACGGATGTGCAGTGGAGACTTCAGGGCCTGCCACTGCAAAGCAATGAGGTGACAGAGATGGCTGTGCAGGATGGCCGCATCCATACGCTCTGGTTGAAAGGTGTGACACCCGAGGATGCTGGCACTGTCTCCTTCCATGTGGGTGGCCACACATCTTCTGCCCAGCTCACCATCAGAGGTACCCAACTCTGGACATGTGGCAGGCAGGCCATCCCAATGATTGCATGAGGGTTGAGAATGTCCAGGCCCAGTCACAGTAGAGGGACAGAGATAGACATCTAGAGTTCTGACCTTTGGGGGGATGGACATAGAGGAGGTGGACTTGTGAGCTGATGATTTCAGGGTGGCCCAGGATGTCAGCTGAGTCATGCTGGTGGGGTAGGTGGTGGTGACTTCTCAGAGGCTCATACAGTGTTGGAGCTTAGACCCCCATCTCTTGTCCCTGGTGAGGAAGCCACTGCAAACTGTGGTCCACTCTTAGCCCTTGAACATCTGCACCATCTCCATCTCTGCTGTTCCTCTAGGTCTACAACTGGTGCCATGCACACATCATCCATTCGTTCATCCATTTATCCATTTACCCATCCACCATCCATCCATTCACTGTTTATCTACCTATTCATCCATCCATCCATCTGTACATCCATCAATCCACTGATCCATCCACAATCCATCATTTTATCCATTCACCCATCCACCATCCATTCACTATCCACCTACATATTCATCCATTGATCTACCCACTAGTCCATTGATCCATCCTCAGCCCATCCATTTATCCATTCACCCATTTGTCATCCATTCATCCACCTATCCATCCACAACCCATCCATTCATTTATCCATTCATTCATCTGTTTATCCATTCAC
>NW_003852680.1:740338-758820 GCF_000181295.1 Otolemur garnettii
TCTTTGGAGGTGGACCCTGGGACATGGAGACTCTGCTGATTGAGGGGGCATTCTAGACAGTGAAGCTGATGCCCATGTCTTTCCTGTGTCCAGCCCCTGAGGTGACCATTGTGGAGCCCCTGAAGGATGTGCAGCTCACTGAGGGTCAGGATGCTCACTTCTGGTGCCGGCTGTCCAGGGCCTCAGGCCAAGAGGCCCACTGGGCTTTGGGAGGGGTGCCCTTGCAAGCCAATGAGATGAACGACATCACTGTGGATCAGGGCAGCCTCTACTCCCTCACCCTGCATAAGGTGGGGTTCCTGGGAACCTGAGTCTACTTGGTTCCAGCTCCATTCAGGAAGGTCTTTCAAAGGGATTGGGCTGGGGAGGTGATAAGCCCCTATCATTGAGGGATGGCAAAATGGGTGGACTCTATCCAATGAGGATGGGACTGCCAGGGCCACACATGTCTCTCCCTACTCCTACAGGTGACCATTGAGGATGCCGGAACTGTCAGTTTCCAAGTGGGCTTGTGTAGCTCTGAGGCCCAGCTGAAGGTCACAGGTGGGCAGCCCCTCCCATGCCCAGCTACTTTGCCCATGGAAACCCTTGATTTGTGGGCACCACAGCATCTTACCCATTGACAGTCATTGGGGGGAGGGCCAGAAACCCAGGACTTCCAGCAGTGATCTTGTCTTAAGGCTGGAAATTTTTCAACCAGAGAGAGCACTGGGGTGGGCTTGTGAAGATATACTTGAGAATTTCTGGGGGATGTGGGGGTCTCTGTCCAGGATTAATGCTATTTGCAGGAGGGAGAAGAAGAGCTCAGCTGCCATGGACTTGGGCCCTAAAGTGGAAGCAGAGTATTCTCAACTTCCACTTCCAAATGCCTACCCCCTGGATATAGACACACATGTGCACACATATCCATGTTCCTGGAACTATTTTCCCACTTAATAGTCTCAAAAGTGTACAGATTTGGACACACACACAAACAGGGTTTTAGAAACCTTCACCTTGGGTCCTACCTTACCCCTGGAGCTGGTCATCTTGTGCTGAGTAATCCTTTTCTGCTGTCTACTGCTAGGTCTCAAACTGGTCCTCCCATCTACTCATCATCCCTGCATTTACACACTCACTCATACAGTATCCATTCATCCACTCTCCATTCATCTATCCACCATCTATCCATCATCTGCTTATCCAGCAACTGTTCATTTATTATCCATCCATCTAACTCTCCATTCATCTATCTACCATCCTTCAGCTATCTAATCATCCACTGTCCATTCATTTACTATCTACCCATATATCCATGTATCATTCCATCTAGTGATCCATCTGCAATCTGTACATCCATTCACCCTCTGTCCATCCATCTATTCATTCACGCACCTGTTCGTCATCCATCCATCCTTCCATCTATCCATCCATCCACCTGTTTATCATCCATCCATCCTTCCACCCATTCATCCATTCACCTATCTACCAGCCAACTATCCACCCACCCATCTATTTACCCACCCACCCATTGCTCCATTTACCTGTACACCGTCCATCCATCCATTTACCCTTCCACCCATCCACCCATCCAGCCTTCTACCCATCCATTATCCATCCACCCAATCATCCAGTCACCTCTACCATTCATTCACCCCTCTATTCATCTACCCACCCATCTATCTTTTTACCTATACACCATCTGCCATTCTGCCTATCCATCACCCATTCATCCACCCATCCACCTACCTATCCATCCATCCATCATCTATCCACCCATTCATCCATTCAACTGCTCACCATCCACCCATCCACCCAGTCACCTGTCCACCATCTATCCCTCCACTCTTTCACTCATCCATATATGTGTCCATCCATCCATTCATCTGTCCATCATCCATCTTCCCATTCATCTATTCACCCACCCACCCATCCATTTAGCAGTACACTATCCATCCATCCACCACCCACCTATTAATCCATTCACCTGTCTACCATCCATACACCCACCCATCCATTCATTTATTCACTATCCACCGTCCATCCATTTATCCACTTACGTTTCTATCTAGACACCATCCATCTGCCACTGATCATCCATACACTAACTCACCTATCCATCCGTTCATCTATTCACCATCCATAATCCATTCATCCAACACCAAACAAACCCTTTAAGCCCCTACTTTTAACCAAGTCCTAAATCTCAAGATGGTACAGATCCAGTGTGACATAGCAAGTCCCCCACTTTGGTGGGAATGTTGCACATGTAGAGTGTGTCCTGCATCCCAGGTGCCACCCCCACTTCAAGTCTTTAAGGGTAGACAGATGCAGTCAGTTCTGTGGCCTGTGGAGTTAGAAGGATTCCAGATGCCAGTGCCCTTGAGTCAAGTGATGAAGAGGAAGAGTTTCCTCTGAGCAGGGTCAGGATGGGAAGGGCTTGGTATGTTCATCAGGGTGGGCAGTTGTGTAGGGACAGCATGGAGCTGTGCTGTGCTTTGGGCTCTCTCTGGGTGAGGTGTTCCCAGCCTGCATGAGCTGGTTCACATACAGATGCCTGACTGTGGCCTCAGGAGAAGGGCCCTGGCATGTGTACATTAATGGGTGCCCAGGTAGATGATATGATGGGAGAGCTTGGGAACTTGCTGAAGAATGAAGAGTTGGCAGAGCAGGATGAGGTGGCAGTCAGAGGCAGATTGGGGGTTGTGCTAGGGTGTTAATGGTGTACTTCAAGAAGAAGCTTCTGATGGACAGAGCACACTACTGGGGTATGCACAGGGGCTGCCTTGCCCAGCACTGTTCTGATGGGTGGCTGGTATCTCTGTAAGTGCTCCCCTCACAACTCCCTCTCACCTTCTGCCTAGTGGGATGGAAGTGTCCAGGCTTTGCCAACTGTAGGTAGTTTCTCTGTATTCATATGTAGGCCCTCAGGATGGCCTGGGGAACATGCTTAGAGGCAAGCAAGGGGTGCACAGCAGTATCCCCTTTGTTTGGCCTCAGGAAGCAGGTGGTGGAAGAAGCCTTTGGTACTGTCCTCCTTTCTCACTTGGTCTGTGGGGGGCATGGGGTTTGGCTATGTGGGTAGCAGTGGCCTAGGGGTATTTTCCAGCTTGCCCTAACTGTCCCACCAAGAGGTGGGTGGGATGGGAAAGGACTGGGTTGGTGGTACAGGACAGGCAGCAGCTGTACCTGTCCTACTCTATGATGAATGCAAGTAACAGTTGCCACTCAGTATTAGGACTGTGGAATCCTAGAGCTGAAGGGACCTCAGAGGACATATGGACAAAGTACCCTCTTGGGATGGGAGAAGCATCTGCTTCTGCATTTCAGAGTAGCAGATGTAGCAGGCCCTATGGTCTCTCCTTCCCAACCCACACTGGGTCAGATAAGGTGCCAAAGGTCAGAAAGAGCCCCAGGCGAAGAGCTTGGGGCCTGTCCATTTGCCTTCTGAAAAGAGATACATGTCTTCAACTTCCTGTGGGTAAAACCAGGCATATTTAGAAGGAGTGAAGAGTGTAAGCTGGAGTTGCACCCTAGGTCTGAAGTTACTCTCCATGGACTCACTGTGGATTGGCCTTGTGTTTCCTTCTATAATCAGGGCAGGCCCACTGGCCCAGGTGGATTTCTAGACCCCAACTTTAGGCCACTGTGATGGTCCACATGGCCCCTACACTGGTGACTAGCCTCAGAGCTAGTCTAGCAGATCCCTCTTCTAACACCAATTCTAGAGATCAACATACATATTATTTCTCTCAAACTATACTTTAATAGCAGCGAACATTTTTGTGACCATATGTGCATGGGGTTTTTCTAAACATTCTCGTATAAACTGTAACTGGGTGCCTATAATTCAATGTAATTCTACACTTTGTACTTGGAGTTAGAGTCAGATCCCACAGGTTAAGGACTTTGCCCTACAAGACTGCTCCAATTTCACAAGCCAGTCAGAAGTCCCAGGCTACCCATACTTCTGACTAAGCAAATTGATTCATTTGCTAGTAAATTGGGGATCCCACTACCCCTTCCTTGAGTTAGATTAATTTGCTAGGATGGCTCACAGAACTCGAAGAAACACTTACTTACATGTAGCCATTTATTATAAAGGATATAATTTAGGAACTGCCAGATGGAAGAAATTTGTGTGTACAGCAAGAGATTGAGGGAATAGACTCAGACCTTCCATGACTTCTCTAAGTGTGCCATCCTTCCCACACCTCGATGTGTTCACCAACCTAGAAACTCATCAAATCTCCTTAAGGAGTTTTTTTGTTTATTTTTTGTTTTAAGACAGAGTCTCAGCTACGGCTCTGGGTAGAGTGCTGTGGCATCACAGCTCACAGCAACCTCAAACTCCTGGGCTTAAGCGATTCTTTTGCCTTAGCCTCTCAAGTAGCTGGGACTACAGGTGCCCACCACAACACCTTGGCTATTTTTTGTTGCAGTGATCATTGTTGTTTAGCTGGCCTGGGCCAGGCTCGAACCTGCCAGCTTTAGTGTATGTGGTTGGCGCCATAACCACTGTGCTGTGGGCACCAAGCCACCTTAAGGAGTTTTTATAGAGCATAAGCTCTGGCTCTCCTAGAGGCTGGTGGGTAGGGTGGACAATTTCAACCCTCTCAACTTTTGATCTTTCTGGTGACCAGCCCCTCCCTAAAGCTATCTAGGAGTTCTGCCTGAGAAACCTCATAGTGTAAACTCAGGTGAGGTCAGAGGGAGCTCATTATGAATAACAAAAAATACTCTTCTTATTCAAAAAATTCTGGGGGTTTTAGTAGCTCTGGGCCCATGAACAGGGGTAAAGATCACATCTGTTTTTACACCATACCCCACACATCAGTGAGTGTCATAGTGGCCCAGTCCTATGGACCCCAGGGCACCCCAGCCTAGCCCCCCACTTCTTGCCCTCTTATGCAGAGGCAGCGCTGTGTCTGGTACGTGGGTTGCAGAACGTGGATGTCTTCGCGGGGGAGGTGGCCATGTTCTCCTGTGAGGTGTCTCGCGCGGGTGGGCCAGAGGCCCGCTGGTGGCTGGATGGGACCCTGCTGCAGGATGGCCCTGAGAGCACCATTACTGTGCGTGATGGGACCTTTCACTCCCTCATGCTCTCAGGCCTGAGCGTGTCTGACTCAGGCACCATCACCTTCCACGCAGGGCCCCTGGTCTCCACAGCCAAGTTGTTAGTCAAAGGTATTGGCCAATGGGACCCTCCCATGCTGGCACTTCTGCCTCTGCTTTACACATACGCTACCTGCAAGCTCCTGGGCAGCACAGGGCACTGGGATTGGCTTCAAGGGCCCCAGACGGGGGATCACTCCATGCATATAGGCTGCCTAAGGTGGCCTGGGTGGGCGCAGTGGGTGGCGCCTGGCCTTGCTTCCTGGATAAGTCTGGGGCTTAGAGAGCAGTTTATCTGGAAACAAAACTCACATTCACCTGGCCACTGCCTTGCTGGCCACATGTGCCCAGCCGCGATGCCTAGTCCCCAGTCAAGGCAGGAGCAGCCCCTGCCCAGCCTGGCCCTGCTTGCACCTACTTCCCCTGCTGTGGCTCAGTCTGGGTCTAGTGCCCTTCTGGAATAGACCTGGCCATATGGGGCTTCCTGCGTGGCCTTTGCCCCTGTGTACTCTCATAGAATATGTGGAAGGGTCACCCCTCCACTGGGGGAGCAAACAATTATTTGCTGAATAGTATTTTGACAAATGGAAATGGGGTGGGGACTCCAAGGTAGGGCACAGAATCCTTGGAGAGGGATCAAGCTGGGCTAAGGTTCTGGATTCTTCTTTTTTTTTTTTTTTTTGCCGTTTTTGGCTGGGGCTGGGTTTGAACCTGCCACCTCCGGCATATGGGGCTGCCGTCCTACTCCCCTAAGCCACAGGCACCACCCAGGGTTCTGGATTCTCAGGTAGGGCTTGAGGCCCTTTGTGGGGAGACCTTAGTGGGGATGTCTCTGCGGGGGCAATATGCCCTGGGCCAGAGGGAGGTGGGGGCAGAGGGGGCCAGGAGGGCCCACCTAGACAGAGACCCAGCCCAATAGTGCTACCTGCCACGGGTGGGTGTGAGGCGTGTCCTCCAGGCTCTGTGGTGGGTCCTTCCTTCCTGAGCCACGTGCCAGGTGGTTACTGCTCAGCTGTCACCCGCTGTAGGGCTATGCTTGCTGCCACTGCTGAAGCTGCTAACACTGCTGGCAGAGGGCGGGAGGGCCATGGTGACCCTGCTTCCAAGGGCTGACATGTGTCTGGCATGTTGGCCGACAGATCCTGTGGTGGAGGTGGTCAGTGCCATGCAGGACGTGGCCGTGGAGGAGGGCGGCTCGGCTGAGCTCCTCTGCCAGTACTCACGGCCTGTTCAGGCCACATGGAAGATGGACGAGCGGGAGGTGTGCGCAGATGGGCACCGTGTCATCATAGAGCAGGACTGGAACGTGGCCAGGCTGATCTTCAGGCCGGCCCTGCCCTGTGACAGTGGCATCTATTCTTGTGAGGCTGCGGGCACCCGTGTGGTGGCCCTGCTGCAAGTGCAAGGTGAGGCTGCCTGGCAGACAGCCCCAGGCCTGGTGTGGCTTTAGCAAGGCTTTGGCAAGACTGGGGCAGTACAATAACGGTGGAATGGCAGGCAGTGACAGCCAAGGTGTGATATACATACAGGTGGCCATTCAGGTAGGAACAGGCTCTGGGAGGTGGCAAGCCAGCTGGGGCAGGAACTGAGCTGTGGCTAGGCAGGGCATGTCCAGTTGCTCAGCTTGTGGTTTCGGTGAGAAATATGTGAAATGCACAGAATTTTGGGTGGAGTGTGGATTCGGGAGATGTCTCTTTTTCTGCTTGAGAGCCAGGCATCTATGACCGCAGCATCAGGTCTGGTAGACTGTTTTCGCCGGTAAGGGTTTCCAGGCCCTGCAGCTGCTGCCTGGGTGGAAGTCAAGAGCACAGCTGTGGGCCTGGCGGCTGGGTTTGAGGCAGGGTGTGCAATGCCAAGTTTCTATTCTAGTCCACCAGATTTCTCACCTGTGAGGTCAGGAGCCCGGTGCTGGTGGGAGGTACTGGCACAGAGTGGGCGACCACGGAGGCGCATGTTGGCGGCTCCCAGAGGGGTGCTGACAGCCGCCCTCTTCGTGGTCGCTGGGGAGGGGGCATTCTGTTTGGCCTTTTGTAGTTTTCAGGGCTCTTCTAAGGAGGAAAGGAGGTCCGTGGTCATTGAGGAGGGAGCCCTAGAGGCGCAGGCGCGCCCTGAGCATCCCTCTCCTTGCAGCCAAGAACACAGTGGTGCGCGGGCTGGAGAACGTGGAGGCGCCCGAAGGCGGTGAAGCGCTTTTCGAATGCCGGCTGTCCCAGCCTGAGGTGGCCGCCCACACCTGGCTGCTGGACGATGAGCCGGTGCGCACCTCAGAGAATGCCGAGGTGGTCTATTTCGAGAACGGCCTGCGCCACCTATTGCTGCTCAAAAACTTGCGGCCTCAGGATAGCTGCCGGGTGACCTTCCTGGCCGGGGACATGGTGACATCGGCCTTCCTCACAGTCAGAGGTGACCGCGCTGTGCGAGTGCTGGGGTGGAGCCGGGGGCCCCCAGCCTACAGGAGGCTGTGCTGACCACGCCTAGTGGCCGCGCCACCTGAGGGACTTAAGTTCCCGAGTGCATTGTGCGCCGGGGAGCGGAGGCCGGGCCACGGATTGGGGAGGTTGGAGAGGGCAGCGCGAGGCAGTGTCGGGGCCTCTAAGAGCCCTTCGACCAGAGGCTCTGCGGGGTCTGGATAGTTGGGAGGGAGTTGGCCCTGAGACCTCGCCCTGCAGGAGGTTGTGCTCAGAGACTAAAGGGAGGGGAAGGGGAAGTCCCGGAGGCCCCTGTGGCTTGAGATTGGGATACACTGGTTCTGCAGTGGGGTGAGAAAGCAGGGGCCCAGTGGCCAAGAGGGATGGCATGCAGGGGGGAGGTGTCTCCGAGGCTCCTCCCACCAGAGGCTCTGGGCCGCCTCGAGAGGTAGAGGGGTGTGTCTCTGAGACCTCTCCCTCCTGCCCCAGGTTGGTGGGCGGAGCTGGGTCAGAGCGTAGACCTTGAAGCCCCAGTCCATCCCCACACTCACCGCTCCCTTCCTACCCCCACAGGCTGGCGCCTGGAGGTCTTGGAGGCCCCTCAGGATGTGGTAGTGCTAGCCCGGGCGCAGGCCCGCTTCAGCTGCACGCTCAGTGAGGTGGTGACTGTGGGCGAGGCGTCCTGGTACATCAATGGGGCTGCGGTGCAGCCAGATGATGCCGATTGGAAGGTTACCGCTGACGGCAACCACCACACCCTACTGCTGCACAGGGCTCAGCCACAACATGCTGGGGAGGTCACCTTCGCCTGCCGTGACGCTGTAGCCTCGGCGCGACTGACTGTGCTGGGTGTGTGGTTGGCGGAGTCCCCATCCTGCAGGTTGGGTCTGGGGAATGTCACCACCTGTAGAGCTCCTGGGTGGATGGGTGACTCTCCAAGGCTAGGACCTGTGCGGATCTGCCCCTATTGGGGAACTTCAGAGTTGGCTCTGCTTCCAGGTGTATGGGGCCCCTCTGGGAGGGCTGCCACTGGCCAGGTGTATTTATGTGTGAACCTGCCCTGGAGCTCCTTCCTCTCTGCCAGGGCAGATCTGAGCCTAACTCTAGGGGCACAGGAGGAAGGAGAAGCTCTAGCACCAGAGACTGATGGGGGCTCTCTGAGGACCCCCTTTGGACACACATGGTCTCCCTGTGATTCCCAAGTTCCAAGGTCACAGGGATTTAGGCAATGTCCCCTGATCCCTTAGACAGGCTTGGCTTTAGGGAGGTGGGTCATGCCAGCCCTTACTCTGCAGCCAACATCAGACGTCCGTGGCTGCCAGAGGGGCTGCAGTTGCCCGTGAGTGCCGTTTGGGAGCCACCACACTGACCGTTGCCTCTGCCCCACAGACCTTCCTGATCCCCCAGAGGATGCTGAGGTGGTGGGCCGCAGCGGCCACTCTGTGACTCTGTCTTGGGTGGCTCCCACAAGCGATGGAGGTGGTGGTCTCTGTGGTTATCGTGTGGAAGTAAAGGAGGGGGCCACGGGCCAGTGGCGGCTGTGCCACGAGCTGGTGCCTGGGCCTGAGTGTGTGGTGGACGACCTGGCCCCTGGGGAGACCTATCGCTTCCGTGTGGCAGCTGTGGGCCCAGCTGGTGCAGGGGAGCCAGTGTACTTGCCCCAGACTGTCCGGCTTGGTGAGTGACTACCCTCAGGCCTAGAAAGGAGAGAGCCTGGGCCCTGGGTTGCATCTTTGATAATGTGGTCTGTTCTCTGTCTGTGGATGCTGTTTCCCCACAGAGCCAGTGAAGCCTGTACCTCCTGTACCCTCAGTCCCCGAGAGACGGCAGGTAGTGGCTGGTGAAGATGTTTGTCTGGAGATTGAGGTGGCAGCTGAGGGTGAAGAGGTTGTCTGGCACAGGGGAACGGAGCGTATCCAGCCCAGTGGTCACTTTGAGGTGGTCTCCCAGGGTCAGCGGCAGATGCTGGTGATCAGAGGGTTCACAGTGGAAGACCAGGGCGAGTACCGCTGTGTCCCTGCCCGGGGCCCTGATTGCCCTGCAGCTGCCACTTTCCAGGGTATGTCCCCATCCTCCTGAGTTCTAGGGTGGGGAGCTCTGGGGATGAGGGTGGCCTGGCCTTCCTCCTCACTGGCTCTCTAAGGGGAGGGCTGAGTGAACTGACATCAGATCCAGGGAGATTGAGGCTTAGAGAAGTGGTAAGCTCCACGTTGCCAAGCTTCAACACCTCAGGCCAGCTTCTCTGTTCCTGAACAGGGTCCTAGTGGATGCAGCCCATAGTTCTCCCATTCTGGTCCCCTTAAACCTGCAGCCTCCATGGACACTAAGTCCTCCTCCTTCCCCTAGTGCCTAGGCCCTCCCCATATTCTCTTCCTCCCCTGCACTCTGCGCTTGGCTTGGTTGCTCCCTGAGCCATGTCTGGCACCCCTTTCAATCTGGGTCTTCACAAGCAGCAGGGCAAGGAAGGGCTCAAAAAAGCCTAGTTTGACTTGGCAGAGTCTTAATATTCTGGTCCTAACATTCTCCTTATGAGAGGTAGACTGAGACCCTACTCAAGGCCTCTAAGACTTGCAAAGATTGTGCTGTCAGAATTACTTAGTGCCAGGAGGGGAGCAGAGCCATGGTGAGGCCACAGCTGGGGCCTTATACTGGTCTGCAGCAGAGGTGGGCCTGGCGTGGCAGCCCTGTCCTGACCAGCTGACCAGTCTTCTCCCTTCCTCAGTGGCACTAAGCCCAGGCTCTGGGAATGAGGGCCCCTCACAACCCAGCCTGCCCCCCGAGGCGGCCCAGGAGGGTGATCTGCACCTGCTGTGGGAGGCCCTGGCCCGCAAACGTCGCATGAGCCGTGAGCCCACACTGGACTCCATTAGTGAACTGCCTGAGGAGGATGGGCGTTCGCAGCGCCTACAGCAGGAGGTGGAGGAGACAGCCCCTGATCTCTCTGAGGACTACTCCACAGCTGATGAGCTAGCACGCACAGGAGAGGCTGATCTTTCGCACACCAGCTCTGATGACGAGTCTCGGGCAGGGACTCCTTCCCTGGTTGCCTACCTCAAGAAAATTGGGAAGTCTGGCACCTCTCCACTGGCCAGCAAGGTGAGCCCCCAGTAGGCTTACAAGAAGAGGTCTGAGACCTTCACGATCCCTCTGACCATCCATCCATTCATATATGCATACATCTATTTTTTCTTATTTGCTTCTTCCATTCATTCTTCCTTTCACCTCTTCATCCTCCCTTTCTTCTATTCCTTCCTTCCTTTCTTCTTCCAGCCATCCATTCATTCATCCTTCCATTCATCTGTTCATCCATCCTTTCATCCATCCTTCCTTCCATCTATCCATCCTTTCATCCGTGCATACATCCTTTTTTCATTCCTTCCTTCCTTCCTCCATCCTTCCTTCCATCTATCCATCCTTTCATCCGTGCATACATCCTTTTTTCATTCCTTCCTTCCTTCCTCCATCCATTCATCCATGTATATATCCATTTTCCTTCCTTCCTTCCTTCCATGCTTTCTTCTCTCTCCATTCATGCATACATTCATCTTTCCATCTGTCCTTCTTTCCATTATCTTTCCCTTCCTTCCATCTATCCATGCATACATCCACCCTTCTAGCCATTCATCCGTCTGTCTTCTTTTCATACATTTACCATTCTTCTAGCCATGTATCTATCCTTTTTTCTGTCTATGTATGTATTTTTCTCTCCATTCATTTATTATTTTTCCATCCATGCATCTGTCTTTCCTTCCATGCATTCATTCTTTCTTCTATCCTTCCATCCATTCATACATTCATCCATGCATCCATCCTTCCTTCCTTTCACCTATTTATTCATTCTTCATCCACCCATTCATTCATCGTCTATCCATCCATCCATTCTCCATCAATCCACCCATTTTTGCATTCATCTATTTCTTTCCTTCTATTTATCCACACACTAATCTGTCATCCATCTATCCATATATTCATTTTTCTTTTCTCTCTTCCATTTATATTTTCACCATCTATCCATCCATGCATCTGTCCTTCCTTCCATCTATTCATCCATCCATTTATACACCATCCTTCCATTTGTCCATTTATGAATTCATCCATCCATCTATCTATTCATCCACTCATCTGACATTTTTCCATTCATTCATTATCTATCCACTATCTATTTATATTAGAATCTGTCCATCATAGTTTATCATCCATCATCCATCCACTTATTGTCCATCTACCCTTCTTGTGCCTGATCATCTGTTCATCCAGTTATCTGTCAGTTTGTTTATGCAACCATACAACCATCTATTATCCATCCATCCATTCATCTCTTACCCTTTATCCATTCACCCACAATTGATCTAATGTCTACCTGCTCATGATCCACTCCTATATTTGTTTACCTGTTCTTCTGTTTATCAGTCAACCTGTTTACCCACCCACATACCCATGCAAACCATTCATTATCTGTCTACCATCTATCATCCATTCATCCAATCATCCATTATCTACCATCTATCCAATCCTCCATCTATCTATCCATATACTTCCCACCCATTAATTCATTCATTCACCTGTTCACCCATCCATCCATCCATCCATCGTCCATGTAGCTATTTAACAATCCATTATCTACTCACCCACCTACCTGGCTGTTAAAACTGAAGATATGGAAAACTGGCTGTTTCCTGAAGATATGGAACTGCCTCTTTGTACTGTTCCTCCCAACCCTGTTTGCCACCTCTGGGTGACTATGTGGGAGGTGGGTTTGCTTTATGGTAGTAGCAGTTGCCATAAGGCATCTGGGTGAAGCTAGTGCAGTTGCCAATGGGTGGGAGGCAGAATGGTGTGCTAGAACAAGACCTGGAGCTGGCACCTCCCTACATGTGTCCCTGCACCAGTCCTTTCCCTATTCCTAGCTGCAGTCTCCTGCCTTACCATGACATCAGGCCCTGTGTCCATAGGTTGAGGTCCCAGCCGCTCCCTCCATGAAGCCACAGAAGCAGCAGGAGAAACCGCCTGCCATGCACCTACCTCTGGGAGACGTAAGTGCCAAGGATCTGGGTGATCCCTCCTTGGAAAAGGCAGCTGTGAAGATCCAGGCTGCCTTTAAAGGCTACAGGGTGCGGAAGGAGATGAAGCAGCAGGAAGGCCCTGTGTTTTCCCACACATTTGGGGACACTGAAATACAGGTGGGTGATGCCCTAAGGCTGGAGTGTGTAGTGGCCAGCAAGGCGGACATGTGGGCCTGTTGGCTGAAGGATGGTGTGGAGCTGACTGATGGGCGGCACCACCACATCGACCAGCTTGGGGATGGCACCTGCTGTCTGTTGGTCACCGGTGTGGGCCGTGCAGATGCCGGCCGCTATACCTGTCAGGTAAGCAACAAGTTTGGCCACGTGGCCCACAGCGCCTGCGTGGTGGTCAGCGGGACAGAGAGTGAGGCTGAGAGCTCATCGGGGGGTGAGCTGGACGATGCCTTCCGCCGGGCTGCCCGACGGCTGCACCGGCTCTTCCGAACCAAGAGCCCAGCCGAGGTGTCAGACGAGGAGCTCTTCCTCAGTGCTGACGAGGGCCCCGCAGAGCCAGAGGAGCCCACGGACTGGCAGACATATCGAGAAGATGAGCATTTTGTCTGCATCCGTTTCGAGGCACTCCCTGAGGCCCGCCGGGCGGTCACCCGCTTCCAGGAGATGTTTGCCATGCTTGGCATTGGAGTGGAGATCAGTCTCATGGAACAGGGGCCCCGAGGGGTGGAGGTGCGCATTGGCAAGGTGGCCTCTACCCCTGAAGTGCCCCAGAAGCCGGTGCCCAGCCTGCTGACTGCTGATGCTGCCGGTGAGTCTGCATGCTGCCTCAGTCAGGGATGGGGAGCCAGGGTTCAGAGGCAGGAGGAGGGAGGGAGGGAGGAGCAGGGCTGTAGTGATCAGTGTCAGCAGAAAGCTCAAGGCCTTTTTTGTGCTCCAGCACCAGGTATAGTTCGCTGCGGTGTGGAAAGCCCTGACTTAGAGGCTCAGCAGAGCCAAATTTGAACTCTGGTTCTTCCTCTATGTGCTTCGGGGAAAGCTACTTAGTCTCTCTGAACATCAGTTTTCACACCTGTGAAATGTAACTGTGGATACAGTTATCCCTCAGTAAATGCGGAGGATTGGTTTCAGAATACCCAGATTTACATGTACTAATGTCCTGACATCAAGCCTTCAGAACTTGCATGTACAAAGCTAGCTGTCCATATATATGACTTTTGAATCAAATACAGTATTTTGATCCTCATGACAGTTGAAAAATGTCTGTGTATACCTAGATCCATGTAGTTCAAATACATGTTGTTCAAGGGTTGATTGTATTTACTTTCTAGATTTTTTTTTTTTTTTTTTTGCATGAGCCTTGAAGGTGTAACCTGTATAAAACGTGGGGTTCCTTATGGTCCAGCCTGCATACACTTTCCCATCCCAGCATCTAAGAGTAATTGAAAAGTTATGTCACTATTTACTTGTATCTCTCTAGGAATGTTTAAAAGGGTATAAATGATCCACTGCATCATCTCTTGAAACTTGTCTCCAATTTTGGGCCACTCCCTTCCCTCCAATTCCTCACATGCTTCTCGACTCCCAGCCCACACAGATTTTTTCTTTATTTCCCCTTTTCTCCCTGTTTTTCTCTCTCTATCCATCTTGCCTCACAGTGGCTTAGGACCCAAGTTAGCAAAGAGAGAATTTTTAGAGAACAAAGGAGAGGCTTAGCAAGCAAAGACACCATTCTGTTTCGCTCTCAGGGTCTGCAAGTGCTCCCACAGGAGTGGCTGCTATGCAAATCATGTGGTGGGGACTTGCATGTGAATGGTAGTCACCTGTGTTCACTGTGCCCTATTTGTCCCAGCCCCAGTGTTCCTGACTGAACTGCAGAACCAAGAAGTGCAGGATGGGTATCCTGTGAGCTTTGACTGTGTGGTGACTGGCCAACCCCTGCCCAGCGTGCGGTGGTTCAAGGATGGGAAGTTGTTGGAGGAGAATGACCACTACATGATCAATGAGGACCAGCAAGGTGGCCACCAGCTCATCATCACAGCTGTGGTGCCGGCAGACATGGGTGTCTACCGCTGCCTAGCCGAGAACAGCATGGGTGTCTCCTCTACCAAGGCTGAGCTCCGAGTTGACTGTGAGTGTTTGGTTTGGTGTTTCGAGAGTGGGCAGGATTGGGGCTAGAAGATGGTCCAGAGAGTGTTCGTCTCAGGCCAGGAAGAATTTAGGGGCCCCAAGGTGTTGAGCCTGATGAAGAGCTTCCTGTGAGCTAGGGCCCAAGACCAAGGCCCTCTCTGGAGCTCCTTGGGAATGGGGGGCATGTAGAGGGATCTCATCCCTTTGAGAGGCATCCAGGCTGGGAGAGGACCAGAAAAGTGTGGGAGCGGACCTCTTGTAGTGGGATGAGGGGAGAGGCAGGAAAGTTTGCTACATAGATATGTGGCAGAAGCCTCTCAAGAGAAGCTCAAGGGTATGGTGGATTGGTAATGGCACTATGGCATCCCGAGAAATGCATACTTGATATTTGTCCCTAACTCTTGACTCTGAGCTTCTAGGCAGCAAAAGCATCTCTTGTTTTAATGAAGTCACTCTTGGTGGGCCCCCACATAGCTTCAGGGTGAGAGCTGATTGCCAGAAAGACCAGCCTAAGACTTTCAGCTCCATTGTCATCCTCTGGGGAGGGAAGGGGAAGCTGGAGATTGAGTAATCATCATGTTGATGTGATGCAGCCCCCATGAAACCCACACCCTATAGGGCTGAGGGAGCTTTTAGGTTGGTGAACACATGGAGGTGCTAGTCCACTCAGGGAGGGCACAGAGGCACTGCTTGTCCCCCTCGTACCTTGCCCCGTGTGTCTCTTCCATTTGGGGGTCTCTGAGTTATATCCTTTCTAATACACCAGTAATTGTGAATAAAGCACAATTTCTGAGTTATTTGTCCTAGCAAATTGCCAAACACAAGTGGGTCGTGGGAACCTCTCATCTATGGCCAGTTGGTCAGAAATGTGGGTGGCAACCTGGGATTCACAACTGGCATCTGACAAAGGGACAGTCTTCAGACTTTTCACATGTGGTGTCTGTGCCAGCTCTGGGTAATTAATAGCAGAGTTGAATGAACTCGTCTGATGCTCAGTTGACATCAGGGATGTTGTGAGTTATGTTCAGATTCCAGCCCTACCACTTATCAGCTTTGTGATCTGGGACAAGTGACTTTTATCTCCTGAAGCCCCAGCTTCCTCATTTGAAAAATGAGAAGATAATGGAAAATGATCTCATAGCATAGGTGTGAGGTCTGAGTGAATTGATTGAGGTGAAGCATTTGCTAGGACAGTCTGGGTACATAAGTTAAGCACAGATGGTTAGCTAGTATGTGAGGCAGTTGTAGGGACAGGGACAAGGGATCTTAAATATAAAAATTCCATATGTAGTTCCATTTCTAAGCTCTTCATTCTTTTGTATAAATCTAGAGTTCCATCTGGTATCATTTTCTTTCTGCCTGAAGGACATCTTTTAACATTTCTTGTAGTGTGGATACAGTGGAATTTTTTCAGCTTTTGGATGTCTAAAAATGTCTTTATCCCAACTTGTTTTAGACAGATATTTTTGCTAGGGCAGTATTTTGTGTGGGTGTGTATCCTTTCCATACTTTAAAGGTGCTTCACTGTTTTCTAGCATGTATTATTTCCAGGGAGAAACCAGATGTCATTCTTATCTTTGAATCTCTGTATGAAAGTTATTGTTCATATAGAGATTTTAAATTTTTTAGATATTCACACATTATAAAATTAATCATTTAAAAATGTACAATGTAGTGGCTTTTAGTGTGTTTGCAAGGCTGTGCAACTGTCACTATCCTTTTTTTTTCGAGACAGAATTTCACTTTATATCCCTCTGTAGAGTGCTGTTTCATCCCAGCTCACAGCAACCTCAAACTCTTGAGCTCAAGAGATTCTTTTGCCTCAGCCTCCAAAGTAGCTGGGACTACAGGTGCCCACTTCAACTCCTGGTTATTTTTTGTTGCAGTTGTCATTGTTGTTTAGCTGGCCTGGGCCAGGTTTGAACCCTCCAACTTCAGTGTATGTGGTGTGCTACAGCCACTGAGCTACTACTATCTAATAGGATGTTCTGGAATATCGTAATTCTAAAATATTTTCATCCTCCCTCCAAATAAACCATTAGTGGTCACTCCCTACTCTCTCTTCCCTTTAGCCCCTGGAAATTACTAATCTACTTTTTGTCTCTATAGATTTGCCTGTTCTGAACACTTACTAAAAATGGAATTCTGTAATACATGCCCATTTACATGTAAAATCTGCTTCCACTAAGCATGTTTTCAAGGTCCCTCTGTGTTGTGGCATATATCATTAATTAATTAATTACAGAATCTCATTCTGTTGCCCTGGAAAGAGTGCTGTGGCATCATAGCTTATAGCAACTTCAATCTCCTGGGTTCAAGTGATCCTCTTGCTCCAGCCTCCCAAGTAACTGGGACTATAGGTTCCCAGCCACAACGCTTGGCTGTTTTTTTTTTATTTTTAGTATAGACAGGGTCTTACCCTTGCTCAGGCTGGCCTTCAACTCCTGAGCTCAGGTGATCCACCTGCCTTGGCCTTCCAGAGTGATAGGATTACAGGCATGAGCCACTGTGCCTGGCCATCGTGTATCATTATATTATACACTCTTATGGCTGAGAAATATTCCAGTGTGTATGGAATGTGTACAGAATTCATTGCATGTTTATCTAGTGGTTGCTTGTCCATTATGAATAAAGCTGCTATGAACGTTTATGTACAAATTTTTATGTCAGTTTATGTTTTTAATTCACTCAGGCATATACCTGGGAGTAGAGTTGCTGGATTGTGTGGTAACCATTTAACTTTTAGAGGAGCCACCAAACTTTTCCAGTAGCTGCTTAATTTGACATTCCTATCAGCAATGTACAAGGGTTCTAATTTCTCTGCATCGTTGCCAGGGCTTGTTGTGGTTCATCATTTGTCTTGTAGCCATCCTAATGAGTGTGAAGTAATGTCTTGTGGTTTTGGTTTGCATTTCCCTACTAATGAATGATGTCAAGCCTCTTACACACTTATAAACGATTTGTAATATCCACTTGGGAAAAATCTATCCAAATCCTTTGTCCATTTTTAAATGGGGCTGCCTTGTTAATTTTTGAGTTGTAATAGTTCTTCATATATTATTATCCTAGATCTTTATTATATATAGGATTTTCAAATATTTTCTAATTTTGTAGGTTGTCTTTTTACTTTCTTGAAATAATTCTTTGAGGGACAGAAGTTTTAAATTTTAATGAAGTCCAGTTTACCTACTTTTCCTTTGATTGCTTGTGCTTTAGTTGTTATTTCAAAGAAATCATTGCTTGGTCCAAGGTTGTAAAGATTTACACTGATGCTTATGGTAGCTCTTATATAGGATGGCCAAAAAGTTCGTGTACAAGTTAAAATACTTATCTATTTAAGTCTTTGATCTATTCTGAGGTGTGGGTGTGTGTTTTTGGCATACTAGTGTGAAATAAGGGCCCAAATTTATTATTTTAATATGGATATCAAGTTGTCCCAGCACCATGTGTTGAAAGAACTATTTCCCCATTAAATTGCCTTGAATTTTTGTCAAAATTAATTTCCCTGGAATGTATGGGTATATTTGTAGACTCTCAAATTCTGTTCTATTGATTTGAATGTCTATTATTATGTTAGTACCATACTGTTCTGATTACTTAGCTTTGTGCTGAGTTTTGAAATTGGGAGTATGAGACCTCCAAGATTGTTCAAGATTATTATGCCCATACTGGGTCCCTTGTATTTTCTTATGAATTTTAGAATCAATTTGTCACATTCTGCACAAAAGTTCTCTATATTTTTTAAACATTTTTCCCATTAATTAATTTGATTATAGTATCCCTTTGTATGCTTTTCTTTGTGTTTCTTGTGCTTGGATTTCACTGAGCTTGTCAG